>NW_017817056.1:0-226 GCF_001891065.2 Hippocampus comes
ACTTTGAGCAGTTTTATAAAATATTCAATTTGGAGCAATTTGAACAATAAATTTGTGTGAAATAATTTGTGAACATATTATCTGATAATTCTTGAATCATTAGACAGTGCAATTTTATTGAAAATAAAAAGCCATTTTTCTGGCTATACATCTCTTAAAATATCAATAAAAGGTCAACGATAAGTTTTTTGTTTTGTAAAGTCTGCAATTTCATATTGAATTTTAA
>NW_017817057.1:0-226 GCF_001891065.2 Hippocampus comes
ATTTTTTTGTCTCAATGTCATTCTTTTTTATGACCCAACTAATTCTCTTACAACAGGCACAATGACATTGCTCAATGTGTTGTGTGCCCTAAAACTACAAAAAATATCTTTTTCCCACATTGATTGTTGCCTTTCTGTAATTAGTTACCTGGTCTTATGTGTTATTATAGCTAGTGATAATTGAATGTCCTTCAAGATTATTGCTGATTCAATTTTTTCATGCTAG
>NW_017817058.1:0-226 GCF_001891065.2 Hippocampus comes
ATTTTGGGTAAAAACTTGCGTGCTGAATGTCTTTTAGTCACGAAGTATGTTTTTACAGATGCAGGAGCACTTTGATGGTAGTTAAGGGAACGGCGTTCAATTGGGTGGGAATATGCGAAAAACTGCTGGTGTTGTGTGCGATAAGTGTCATGGCCACCGGTTGTGCATGGTACCAAGGATTGGGTTTTCCACATGATGAGCGTGAAAAGCATTTGCTTGATAATTC
>NW_017817059.1:0-226 GCF_001891065.2 Hippocampus comes
ATTTTAAAATGGTACACATGAGCTACAATAATGATGTTCATGCATTTAACACTCTCCAAAAGTGCGTCTCATGCCTCCGCTTCAGGTCTCCCACTAGAGTAGGCAGTGATTTCCTTTTCACAAACGCAGTCTTGTCTTGTATCTAGTTTACTTTTTTGTTTTGTTCATGAAAGGGGCCGTTATGGCTGTCGCTCATCATGGCACACGTGTGTCCGTGCGTGCGGTA
>NW_017817060.1:0-226 GCF_001891065.2 Hippocampus comes
ATTGGTAACTTCTTTTTAGTTGTTTCTGTACCTTCATCTTTAATGTCAAGAAAAGTTAAAGATAGAAATATTGTTCCTAAAATGTATAAGATATATTTTCTTAAGTTAACTCTTTTGTTAAGTAATTTACTTAAAACATATCTTTTATACATCCCAAAAGAGAACAAAAACCCTAAAATTAGTAACGAAGATAGAGCTAAAACTATATTTGTGTCCATACAACTTC
>NW_017817061.1:0-226 GCF_001891065.2 Hippocampus comes
ATTGGGTGCGATGTTGCTGCGGCTGGTTTGGAACCCCAGACGGAATGATGCGCTGTTTCTGACCAGCCTGGCAGAGCGGGTCCTGTTGGATGGTCGCACACATGCACAACAAGAGATCATGGTGCGTCTGCGGCAGATAGCGGGCCCGGGTGTTGTGGAATATCGTCTTATCACTGTGCGCCGGGTGGGTGCAGAGTTGGTAAGAGAGGTCGCTTTTCTATCGCCG
>NW_017817062.1:0-226 GCF_001891065.2 Hippocampus comes
ATGAAATATTGTATGGGTACTAATTTCCAAGAGGGATTAATCTTTGCAGTTTTCAAGGATGGTTGAAAATTGCAAAATTTTAATATGGGCATTCACAGAATTAAAATTCCTCAAAAATTTCACATTACTAGATTTTTGTATACAGTGCAAGATTTTTGCACCACATATATTTGTACCCATGTGGTAAGTGATTCACAGATCCTTATCCTTATGTACACAGGCATAC
>NW_017817063.1:0-226 GCF_001891065.2 Hippocampus comes
ATGAACTTTGCGAAAGGCATTCCCGATGGCGAGAGCACAGCTTGGAAGCCAAATGGCCAAGTCTGGGCGCGTGAGTTTTATCGTGAGGGCAAGCAGCTCGTTCCAGTCGTAACTTATCACGACCGGCAACAGAAAGAGTCAGAAGGTTGGAAGGTTCGCTCGAACTTTGCAATCAACGCCAATATCGATTGGTGGGAAAGTAAGATTGAGATCACTCGGGAAGACA
>NW_017817064.1:0-226 GCF_001891065.2 Hippocampus comes
ATGACCGGTAAGTCGCCTAGCCATGCTTATATTCGCGACAACGGCAAGACGCCCCCAGGTGAATCGCAAAAAGAGAAGTTCGGCTGGGAATTTCCGGGGCAGCGTCCCATCCCCGCCAATGAAATCACTTTAGCCGAAGTACTCAAAACAAAAGGCTACGCTACGGCAGCCATTGGCAAGTGGGGGCTCGGACATTTTGGCACCTCGGGCGATCCTAATTCACAAG
>NW_017817065.1:0-226 GCF_001891065.2 Hippocampus comes
ATGATCCTTGGCTCACAGTTCTTTGTTGCTGGTTTTTTAGGTGAATTAATATTACGCTCTAAAAGAGACCGAAGCCGCTATCTCATAAAACAGGAACTTAATTTTTAAAATCACCTTAAATTTACTGCTCCTTATGTATTCAAAATTATTGAATTACGTACTTTTGCAGCATAATTAATACATATGATACATATTGAACCTCAACTATTAGAACGTGTCAACACAT
>NW_017817066.1:0-226 GCF_001891065.2 Hippocampus comes
GGGGTAGAGAGGCCTTTGTGTGCAGCATGTTATTTTATTTAATTTATTTATTTATTTATTTATTTATTTTATGAAGCTGGTTATATATGAAAGTTTGTTTTCTTACTTTTCAACTGTCGCCACATGAGACGGCTCACACAGGCGTTCCGAATGGCACTGGGTGGATTGATTCAAACGATGCCCGTGCTGTCTCTTCTAGAATACGAAAGGTCGACGTCACTTTATA
>NW_017817067.1:0-226 GCF_001891065.2 Hippocampus comes
ATGATGATGACAAGACAGATCAAGGGGCAACATTGGCAGCTGCAGCAGCAGCAACATTATATTTGACTGTGGATCTGGTACACTTCTCAGCAGAGAACTGCCTGAGGAAATCCTCAATGCATTCAGAGCACTCGCGTAAGAATCTGTCCTTTTCTTTGAACTCACAAAACCGACGCTGGAACATGTGAAGGAAGACAAGGTCACATGCAAAGTGATTCTCTGCTCT
>NW_017817068.1:0-226 GCF_001891065.2 Hippocampus comes
ATGAGAAAAGAAATTCCGTAATTCCGAAGCTAAAGAATGTGCTGCAAAACGATTTGTTCTCGCTGGGCATGCCTTCTGCTACGTTTAAAATTGAGGTTAACTCTGCGGAAACCTTTAAAAGAAACGGCAAAGACAATCTTACCTTTTTGTTTTCGGCCAACAAAGGCTCAGCTTTTGGAGAGTTGAAGAAAGTGGCCTCAGGGGGAGAACTTTCACGTATCATGCT
>NW_017817070.1:0-226 GCF_001891065.2 Hippocampus comes
ATGCCTTTTAATTTTGGCGTTACGATTTGACTTTTAATGGTGCTTTTCAATTTTTGGCTTTCGGCTGTGCCTTTTGGATAGGTAATTTAATTGTGTTTTTCAGTTAGCCTCCTAGTAATGTTTTTCTTCCTTTCCGTGGCCTTTGAACTATACTTTAATAATGTTTGTGATGCTTCCATACCGCCGTTTTCCTTTCATCTTCAGCTGTGGCATTTCATTATATTAC
>NW_017817071.1:0-226 GCF_001891065.2 Hippocampus comes
ATGCCTTGAGACAGGCGCAGGGCATCTGTCAGGGCGTCGCCGTCGTTGGCATAGGTCCAGAACCGGCACCCGCCAAATGCAGGTCCAAGAGCGGTTGAATGAATGGCGATGAAGCCGCGCAGGCTCGCGTCTGCGTCGCTGAAGGCGTGCACAGCCTCATGGTTATCGTAACCGGCTTGGGAGAAAATGGTCATGGCGTTCTCCTAACTTTCAGCAAAAACCGCTG
>NW_017817072.1:0-226 GCF_001891065.2 Hippocampus comes
ATGCCGATCTACGAGAAGCTGGACGGGAAGAAGTCGGCGAAAGACAAGGAGCTTCGGCGGCGGTTGGTTCTCGCTTTAGAAGCTCTGACCTTTCAACGCTTCGGCGATAACTATCCCAACTGGTCGAACTGGTGGTCCGTCCATCGGCAAAAAGGGCTGAAGCGAATTCGCTACGAGAACAAGAACAAGAAGCGCAAGACGGGCGTCGCGCTCGACCCCGTTCGCG
>NW_017817073.1:0-226 GCF_001891065.2 Hippocampus comes
ATGCCGATGGTTTCCAGCAGCCAATCGGCCTGATCCTCAAGCCGCTGGAGCGCAGCGTCATTGAGGAGTTCGTAGGCAGGGATTTTGCGGGATTGGACGGGGTTTTGAGCGCGCGGAGCGGCATTCTTCATGCGGCTGCGCCCGCCCATGCGGGCGCGTCCGAAGGCCGGGGAGGAAACCCTTTTTCTGGTGGCATTCGCCGCGTTCAATCAGTTCATCCGCCGGG
>NW_017817075.1:0-226 GCF_001891065.2 Hippocampus comes
ATGCCGGGCCGTTCGACGAGCTCGACAATCCCGTCGTCCACCTCTTGTTCTTTGCTGCAGGCGGCCGCCAACACGACCGCACCAAAGATGAGTCCACGGGCGCTATCCATTGCGCGACTTTACGCCGGACGACGGCCAGTTCAAATCCGCAGGATACGAGCTGATGGGCCGCAAGTCAGTCGGCGGGCCCACGGACGAATCGCTGCAAGATGACCTTCCCCAACGG
>NW_017817076.1:0-226 GCF_001891065.2 Hippocampus comes
ATGCTCGTTGCCACGGTCTCATCGGTAGTCAAATCAATGATATCTTCCTTTCTTTGCACCAAATCCATAATGAAATCAGTCACGTCCGTGTTTTGGAAGTAACTGGAGTGAGCGGTCACTGCGGAAATGTATTCGCTATCAATCACACGAGGCTGTAGCTGGTAGTCAAGTCTGCCAGCTCTTCCGGCCAAAGGGAACTTCAAGTCGTGACCGGGTATGGCGGTAG
>NW_017817080.1:0-226 GCF_001891065.2 Hippocampus comes
ATGGACTATTCGCTCTCGCGACACTGTCGGGGAGTTGTGGAATCAACGTCTCCAAGATTTGAAAGAGTACAAGGCCAGGTATGGCAACTGTCTGGTGCCTTCTCGCTATCCGCCAAATCCAGAGCTTGGTATTTGGGTGGGAACACAGCGTACGCAGTATCGTCTTTATCTCAAGGCGAAGGAAACAGGAGAGCCGGTCGCTGGTTGTGGGTCGATGAACGATGAA
>NW_017817082.1:0-226 GCF_001891065.2 Hippocampus comes
ATGTGGGAGACTCTTCATTGAGATGGACTGAGGAGGGAGAGGCGACAGAAAGTGACGTTGCCGCGAGACGAGAGTGGACTCTAGTGGATGCTGTCACTCACACGCCAACGCGAGCGCGCGCACACAACTGATAAAGTACAACTGCTTAATTGTGCATTTTTCGACGGTACCTGTTTCACTGACAGCGAATTAACTGTACCGATGTGCAAAAAAAAAAAAAAAAAAA
>NW_017817083.1:0-226 GCF_001891065.2 Hippocampus comes
ATGGGGAAAATATTGGCGATGTGCAGGATATCTATTTGCTTTATATTAATCCTCAAACAAAACTAGTGGATCAGTTCCTATTTACAGTAATGGATTTTGGCGTGGCCAACCCACTTTTAATGGAAGTGAAATATGAAGAAGTAGAAGGCTTGAAGTGGACAACCTACCGTCGCTATACGCAATCTGATTGGGATGCTAATATTCCTGAAGGAGCTGTTTGGATAGA
>NW_017817084.1:0-226 GCF_001891065.2 Hippocampus comes
AGAAACAGGCACTCAAGTTGTTCGGCTTGAGAGCCAAGCACGTCGATCAACTAAGTTGGGAGACCGATTCAGCCTGCTTGACAACGATGGATGATTTTACAGAAGTCCTCGGTCCTCACGCTAAGACGCTCGGAACACTTTCTGAGCCACGCGAGTTTAACCTGATGTTTAAAACTTTCGTGGGTGCACAATCAGGCGAAGGCGACGATGCGGTTGCCTTTCTCAG
>NW_017817085.1:0-226 GCF_001891065.2 Hippocampus comes
AGAAGACGACGAACCAGGGTCTTCGCGCATTAATTGCGGCAAAAAGCCAGCAAATGGTGAACAGTGCCGCGGCACCGCCGGCGCCGTTCTTGTGATCGTAAAGGCCGGCCCATCCCAGTTCGGTGATCGCCAAACCGGGAATGAGAATGACGCCCAGCCAATTGACCACCATAACGATGCCGGACACCGTTACGATCATCGTGATCCAGCTTTCGACCGACCGATG
>NW_017817086.1:0-226 GCF_001891065.2 Hippocampus comes
AGAAGATTGAACAACAAATTAAACAGGCAGAATTGCAAATAGAAGAAAAGCTCATTACACTTGGCTATGAGCCGGAACAAAGAGACAGTATTCCTGGAACTTTATTGGAAAGATTGGAGATTGAGTACAATTTAAAAGCCTATGCGATTGAGGAAAAACGAGCGGCATTTAATTTAGAAAAAACCAAAATAAAGGCACCTATTTCTGGGGTGGTGGCTAATTTAGA
>NW_017817087.1:0-226 GCF_001891065.2 Hippocampus comes
CAGATCAAGCTGGTGAACATCAACTCAACAGATATCGTTGACGGTCGACCGTCAATTGTGTTGGGTTTGGTGTGGACTATTATCCTCTATTTCCAGGTAAAATTAGTCGACGTGCTCAATTCATGTGGCAGGATAGCATCGGCGATGTCTTGGAGACCAGAATTTAAGGCTTAAAAAAAAAAAAATGTAGATATTATCACCATACATATTTTTCAAGGCAGTAAAA
>NW_017817088.1:0-226 GCF_001891065.2 Hippocampus comes
AGATTCTCCTACCAGGGGAAACAATCCCTTAGTGTCTACTTTATCCAGCCCTATAAGAACCTTATATGTTTCAATAAGATCTCCCCTAATTCTTCTGTATTCTAGAGAATACAGCCCTAGTTTATTCAGCCTATCCTCATAGATCAGTCCCCTCATCCCAGGAACTAACCAAGTGAATCTACGCTGCACCCCCTCTCGGGCAAGTATGTCCTTTTTTAAATAAGGA
>NW_017817089.1:0-226 GCF_001891065.2 Hippocampus comes
AGAGAGGGAAAGAAGTAACGTTCTCACATATTCGAATGTTTTTTGTTTATATTATTCATAAAGACTGTCACATTAACACTACCACACTGACACTACAAAAATCAAACTACCACAATGATACTACCATATCTACACTACTATACTGACATAACCACAATGACACTACCTCAATGAAACTACCACAATGATACCACCATATCTACACTACTATTCTGACATAACCACA
>NW_017817090.1:0-226 GCF_001891065.2 Hippocampus comes
AAAAAAAAATCTTTAAAATGGGTGCTGAAATGAATCCAACGATTGTTCAAGCCCATGTCGATGAATCACTTATGTCACATTTTTCTTTTTGTGTACAGTACACAGCAAAAAAGAAGTCATGTGCAACTGAAGACATCGCCTGTGGTGCAACAATAATAATGGTGAGTAGTAAGACAGTTGCATATGTGCTCTCTTGTCTTGTAAATAAATAAATATTGGGGGGGGG
>NW_017817091.1:0-226 GCF_001891065.2 Hippocampus comes
AGATGTTTTAAAATGTATATAGTATTTCCAAATGTATTAAATGTAAAAAAAAATCCATTCATTCCATTCCATTACGGGGGTAAAAATGTAATTCAACATCAATTTTAAAAACTATATTTCAAACAAGTTGAATTTTTTGTAAGTTTTTCCAAACTTAAAAACACATTTGAAAAATTACATTTCCAAATTAATACAATGCTAATTCCAATTAAAACAAATCCACCTC
>NW_017817093.1:0-226 GCF_001891065.2 Hippocampus comes
GGGGATGGGATGCGCTCGAATCTTAACTCGCTTGTAAGTTATTGCAAGGTCAAGAGAAACAGGTGTGAACCGTTTGAGCGGTGAAAAGAACACGTCGCTGATAATGGCATCACTATCCATTAAGTTTTTCCGCCAAGAAGTACATTGCGTAAACTAAGGGTATGTTCAGAGGCCAATTTTGTCCTGACAGTACAATCTGCATTAATGTACCCCAGATTCCTAATCA
>NW_017817094.1:0-226 GCF_001891065.2 Hippocampus comes
AGCAATTGCATTGGCAGGGTTTTAGTTGATCTGTTTATTAAATTGTGGATCTTAGCGCATCGTAGTCGTCGGTAAAATAAACACGGCTTGGCGCTAGAGGTCCCTTTGAATCAAAATAACACCAAGCGGCGCTCAATTATTTACGTTATGGCTTTAAAAGTAGGCAACATAGCATGACGTTAGATTTAACAGCATTCATCGAATTGTCCTTGTCTGGGCTGAATCA
>NW_017817095.1:0-226 GCF_001891065.2 Hippocampus comes
AGCATCATGCCCGTCACTAGCATGACCAGCACTGGAGCAGAAACGACCACCGTCGCCCACCTGTGAATCAGCCGGTTGGCCTTATTCAGGTTCATCCGGTAGACAGAATAGCAGCCCCAACACAGATCGCGCAAGTCAGCCCCGGAGGCGATTTTCTGGATAATGACAGCGGTTCTTGTTCGGAACCGGGCGAGACAGATCCCCGCACCCTCCGAGACGGCTGCCG
>NW_017817096.1:0-226 GCF_001891065.2 Hippocampus comes
AGCCCTCGACGTCGATGTACCCGGGGACGGGCTCGCTGAGCGCGGGCTGGGCGGGGTCGCCGTCGATCAGCCACCGGTCCTCGTGCTGTACGAGGGTGGTGGTGGCGTCGAGCGTGGTGATGGTGACGCGCCGGGTGACGAAGGCCGAGGGGGTGGCCAGCTGCTTGCTGAGCAGGTCGACGGGGTTGAAGCGTTCAAAAAAGTCGTGGAGCCGATCCGCGACGAG
>NW_017817097.1:0-226 GCF_001891065.2 Hippocampus comes
AGCCGCCCCTTCCAAGAAGAGGGCCAGCTACGCCAGCACCGGCGGCGATACCTCGACGTCGCTCGGCTGGTTGCTGGCAGCCCCCTGGTTCGTTTCAGCGAACGTCCCTATGGACCGCTTCTCGAGACTCTCGCCCGTGGCGGCCAGGATCTCGGTGGCCGGGAGCTCGTCGGCATTGCCGATCTGCTCGATTCCACCCACGAGGCGAGGGAACGGATTCAGGAGG
>NW_017817099.1:0-226 GCF_001891065.2 Hippocampus comes
AGCTGCCTCGATCCCAACGTTTTTAGGAGCGGACCACGTGAATGATTCATCCCAAAGAAAGTGGAACCAACTTGCATCACGATCGTTTTTTCCCAGCGACTGTGTACCAAAGTTGCGCTGTACCGTCTTCATCAAGCTGTAATGGTTCAACGGAGACTCGACGACGGTACCAGGTGGAATCGTATCACCAAGCACAACGGTGTAAATCTGATTCGGCCCGTCGTAA
>NW_017817100.1:0-226 GCF_001891065.2 Hippocampus comes
AGCTGCGCCTAGTCGAAGACTACTTGCTAGCGTAGGCAATACCGAAGTCGAGATGGATGATTCCACCCGCCTTCGGTACTGATAATCAAAAAGTCAAGCCGAGTTTTGCGACTCGGCTTTCCTTGTTTTTGGTGGGTTCTTTTCCGCAGTCTGATTGATAAGGCAAGAGGATTCCGGCTGCAAAAATTTGATCAAATCATTGAAATTGCTGCAGGACTACACAACT
>NW_017817101.1:0-226 GCF_001891065.2 Hippocampus comes
AGCTGGCGGTGTATTGGTGAAACGCCCTAAGCCGGGTCAGGAGCTTAGAGTAGACCTCCCGGTCATAGGCACAGAGACTATCCGGCGTGCTGCCGCGGTCGGTCTTTCAGGGATTGCCATTGAAGCATCGGTAGCGCTTATAGTTGACCGGCCAAAAGTGATTAAACTTGCTGATCAAGCCGGTTTATTCGTTTACGGATTTAAAGAGGTTGATTTACGCAACGCG
>NW_017817102.1:0-226 GCF_001891065.2 Hippocampus comes
AGCGAGCTGTGCAAAAGATCGTGGCTGATCTGTCCAATGACGGGTTTCTCGAGATTGAGCGTGTTGGACGGCGCAATCACTATACCATTGTGTCCGACCGAGCGCTACGCCACCCGGTTGAGGGGCATAGGACGGTCGGCGATCTCATCTATATGGTCTTGGAACCCAAAGACGAGACCTAGTTCCAGATGCCGATTGAAGCACCGGCGATGGCACCCATGGCGGC
>NW_017817103.1:0-226 GCF_001891065.2 Hippocampus comes
AGCGTGGCAGATCGCCAGGATCAAACCAAGGGGACGATGGGGGATACAGGACAACGGACAGAGACTGCCCACTGTATCGCCCCACCGAGTTCAGGCGACGATAGAGACCGCCAGAACTGAAACCGCAAACCAGCCGGCTGAGAGAATCGCAAGCTGTAGAGCATCCCTCCCCAGGGCGTATGACTGTGTTGGAACCAAGCATATCCGTTGCATATTGTGATGGGGA
>NW_017817104.1:0-226 GCF_001891065.2 Hippocampus comes
AGTAAGGCCATTGAAAGAAACTTCATCACCACCGCTGTTGATTCGAATTGGATCGGAAGGACCCGCTGCGGTATCATCTAATATGGTGCCAGTACCAATAATCTCGAAGGCAGAAATCTTAGGGCGATTTACAGAAGGAATCAGTTCAAAATTTAAACGACCATCCTGTACGTTTACCGTAAAACTTTGCATTATGGCCGTTGTGGTGCCTACTTCGCTATGGATG
>NW_017817105.1:0-226 GCF_001891065.2 Hippocampus comes
AGTAAGTACCCAAAATTGAAACTGCGCAAATCACGAAGATCCCTTGCCGATTTACAAAGATTGAACAAAATGTAGACGGGATGCCGAAATTTTCACGCATATCACGCGTTCACGAAGAAGACTTCGAGTTTGTGCAGCGCTTTCACCTCGAGCCGGAGAATCTAGGCCGGCTGACGCCAGCGCGAGTACGTGTGGAGCGAACGCGAAGCGGTCCGGTTGTACGCGG
>NW_017817106.1:0-226 GCF_001891065.2 Hippocampus comes
AGTAAGGTGCTCAACATGTTTTTGCTGTGACAAGCTTGACTCAACTGATTCTTAAAAGTAATACTGTAAAACTTTTGGATTTGATTCAACTGCTTGTTCATCCTCCTGGCAGTTGATATCCTCTGTAGGCTTGGAAGCCAAATTGATCTGTGGTTGGTTGCCCTTTAGCTTCAAGTGTACATACACTTGGAAGCATACTACTGTGCTTAGACAGTTTAGAACTCAA
>NW_017817107.1:0-226 GCF_001891065.2 Hippocampus comes
AGTACGAGTAAGCCGACGCTCAGACCGTGCCCGGGAGCAGGACCCGGTGGCACTCGCCGTCCCCGTCGCGCTCGACGCTGGCGCCGAAACGGTCGCCGGACTGGGCACGGACGCGGTACAGCTGGTGGTCCAACCCTCGGGCAGACACGCCAGTGACCAGCAGGAGGAGCCCGACGCGGCACTCACGACGCTCGAAGGTGCGGCCGTCGAAGGGGCCTCCATGCAG
>NW_017817108.1:0-226 GCF_001891065.2 Hippocampus comes
AGTATGTTAAATAAATTTAAAAATAATGATCTATAATTTAGTTAAAATGTAGTTTTATTTGCCCTCCCTTGCTCCTAACTTTGCAGTATTAGTAGTTGACTGTTATACTTATTAACCATTTGAAGCATAAAATTCGCAATTAGAAAAGAACACTTTCAACACAATTTTATCAATCCTATGAAAAGAATACTACAGCTCTTGCCATGTCTCTATATTTGCTTAGTAA
>NW_017817109.1:0-226 GCF_001891065.2 Hippocampus comes
AGTCGATGTCCGCCGCGGTTGGGACGTCGCCGACGTCGAAGTGGGATCGGTGTCGCTGCGGATTGAGGACCGCGGCCGGCCGGTCAGCGCGGAGGTCGTGACGCTGTTTCCCGTTGGGGCGACCCCAGACCGGCAGCACCCAGTGGCGGTGCTCGATGCCGAGGGACGCGGATTTCTGAGCGGCGTGCCCGAGGGGACGTGGCGGCTGGTGCTGGGCGTTTCGCTC
>NW_017817112.1:0-226 GCF_001891065.2 Hippocampus comes
AGTTGTAGTGTCCACCGCAGTGTCGTCCGTCCTGATGCTGATGATTAGACTACTCCGAGCCAACCATCATTAGTAACGATGGCAAAATGGCGAGACTATATTGCCGTTCCGTCCATTTTGCCTCGGCTTATTATTCCTCGATCGCGCAAGCCGACTCCTCTTCATGAAACCAATGCGAAAAAGAAGCAAGTTCGCCGCGGCGAGCGCCGTGCTCCCAAGCAGGCAC
>NW_017817114.1:0-226 GCF_001891065.2 Hippocampus comes
AGTAGTACAGTATGCTATTGAAAATAATTATTCTAAAAAGGACCTCAAGATGCCTAAAGTGTTCATGTAAGACTTATGGTGGTTGATTTGTTTTACACTTGAGTTATGTGACAATGAAGAATGTTCGTTAAAACACTGCTTGCAGCAGCAGTAAATAAACCTTTTATGACAGACACCTTTCGATCCTGAAGCGTATTGTTCATATTTCCGTCTTTCTAATTGCAAA
>NW_017817115.1:0-226 GCF_001891065.2 Hippocampus comes
AGTGAAGGTTTTTTTTCCCAAGAAGAAAAGATTAAGGAAAAAATCAAATTATTTCAAACCGCCCAAAGGATTGTTTTTTGCAAAGATGATCCACTCGTCGCCCATCATATTAATAGTTTGAACAAACCAATTTTTAGTTGGTCGAAAAAAGGGAAGGCCGATTTGCAGGTTCTTCAAATTAATTCTAATACGGGTGATCAAACTACCATTTGGGCTCAAATAAAAA
>NW_017817116.1:0-226 GCF_001891065.2 Hippocampus comes
AGTGCTTTTAAGTGAGCTTTTAAACCCTCGGGTGTATTGGCCCGATAGTTTGCAGGGATTTGCCAGTTTTGATCCAGCTTTCCAGCTGCCTTGGCCTGTTGCAGCAATTGCGCCTGGAAACGGCTATCAGCAATACACAACAGGGCCTGGATACATTGTTCATCGCTGCGGCCACGCAAATCGGCAATTCCGTATTCGGTAATCACAATGTCACGTAAATGCCTAG
>NW_017817118.1:0-226 GCF_001891065.2 Hippocampus comes
AGGCGCCCCGGATGCAGCGCGAGCGCTTCGCTGAAAAAGCACCGATCGAGTACAGGAAAATCCTGTCAAAGATTCAGAGCGGAACCAACTGGGACGTGGATAAGCACACTGCTAAAATCTACTACTACGATTTCAAGCTTCTATTTTGCGGGCTAATCGATACTAAAGATGGCCGCCAAATGGCTGTCGCAAAAGCCAAATGCCCAGCTGTGGACTACTTTATCAC
>NW_017817120.1:0-226 GCF_001891065.2 Hippocampus comes
CAAAAGGAAAGCCAGTTCGCCGGTTCCGCTGTCGGCAGCGCCTTTGATTAGTTTTGAAAATTCTTTTGAATCAACATGTTGTCCATGCTCATCCAGGCAAATGATCATCGCGCCGAGCGACAGCTTGGCTTCCAGTGCGCCAGCTTCCTGGGCCTTGCGGGCGTCGGCGCTTGCGTTTTGGGACTCGGGAACTTCAATGATTTGCGCTTTGGAGAGCCCCACCTGG
>NW_017817121.1:0-226 GCF_001891065.2 Hippocampus comes
AGGTGCAGCGGCCATTCAATGTTTCTATTTGAAATGACAGCCTTCATCCCTTGGAAAAGAAAAAAAGGGCTCGGCTTCTCTCTCTCGCTAAAAAAAAAATCTCTACTGTAAGAAAGGGAAAAATTCATCACTTAATTTTTTTTTTTTTTTTAATTAAAATGGCATGTTTATTGCAAATAAGAATATAGCTCTTGGGCATTTTAGTTTTTTTCTGATTTCAAATTCA
>NW_017817122.1:0-226 GCF_001891065.2 Hippocampus comes
CAAAGCTGGAACCAGTGGGCCGGTCAGCCCGACCTTCCAGAGCTGTCGGGCAATTTTTCAGCCAGTAGTGCCGACGTCATTTACCACACCACGAGAGCCGGGCTCGGCATTGCCCGATTGTCGCTCTACCTCGTCGAGGATGACCTCAAAACTGGTCGATTGCTGCGTGTCCTGCCCGAATATCTCGACGAGGGTTCGGACGTCGTCGCTGTCTATGCGAGCAAAC
>NW_017817124.1:0-226 GCF_001891065.2 Hippocampus comes
TGAACAAAGTCACAGATCTCGAAGAGAGGAAAGATGCAGAGATGCTCATAATCAAACTAGTGCAAAACGAAGCTTTCGCAGAAGAGATCAAGAGGATCAGATCCAACAAGGTAAATTCTCTACACAAGCACAATCGACTAAAGCAACTGAATGCTTTCCTGGACAAGTCAGAAGTTCTCAGAGTGGGAGGCAGATTATCTCAGTCAGCCTTACACCATGATGTCAA
>NW_017817126.1:0-226 GCF_001891065.2 Hippocampus comes
CAACTGGTGCGAGATCATCGCTCCAAAGAGAGAATCCTGCTGACAATGCCGGATTGGGTGTCGAAAGCTTGTCTCGGGGTAACCAGCTGGTTGGTAGGATTCAACCCCAGCAAGCCGCCGCCGCCGCCGCTACAGCATCTTTGAGAGTATCAAATATTCTTGGCAATGGAGCTGGCAATCGGCATCAGAGCGCTTCCCTTGCTGATCCTTCTATACCACAAGCAAG
>NW_017817127.1:0-226 GCF_001891065.2 Hippocampus comes
CAACACCTGAGCTGGTGCCACGGACAGGGATGTTAAAGCAGTTAAAGTTGGACTTGACAATTGAACAGTTTTTTGTTCCATTATAATCTCGATCAATGGGAGAGAAAGATCTGACTTACTTCAAGGGTATACTGCATTACCTAGTTTATGTCTTGAGGTAACTGAGCCAAATTTTCTGAGAACACTTCTATTTCCACTTCGTCATCTTGCCGTTTAGCAAGCGATC
>NW_017817129.1:0-226 GCF_001891065.2 Hippocampus comes
CAATAGAGAAAACAAAGGGCATGGTTTTCAAGAAAACTCTGCATGGTGTGGAGTTAGCCGTCACTTTCAATGACGAAGAAAAAGCCATCATCAAAGAGCGTGACTTGGAACTCACCAAACTTATGGAGCGTGGAATTCCTGCTGATGTGGATGCAGACAAAGTAGCAAACCGCGGCCTGATAAAACAAATGGCAATTGCTGCAACATCAGGTGTTGATGCACTTGG
>NW_017817130.1:0-226 GCF_001891065.2 Hippocampus comes
CAAGACATGGAGCGCGATTCGCGAGGATGCTCGAACATCGGCACGGATCAGCCCCGCCTGCAACTCTGCTCAACCGAGCGAAGTCGACTCGTTTGTTGAAATCGCCCCAGCTCAAGGAACCCAGCTCAAGGAACCCAGGTCTTGCGACGCACCTCGATCCGATCCAGCCCACTCGACCTTCCCGTCGCCATTCTCGGTGCCGGGCCGGCTGGTCTTGCAGCGGCAC
>NW_017817131.1:0-226 GCF_001891065.2 Hippocampus comes
CAATCGTTTTTATGTACTGGTTACCTTTTGAAGATGATTTGGCAAAAGCAAGTGAGTCTTTGATATTAAAGTATAATCCATCATGGTCAGGCAGCGGTATTAAAAGAATAGATCCAGAACCACGTGCCTTTGCAAGAAAAAGTTTTAAGTCTAACCATCTAGTAACTTATGAAGAATCAATTCCGTTTACACAAGAAACTTGGCTAGGTAGAATTCGTGCAAGTAG
>NW_017817132.1:0-226 GCF_001891065.2 Hippocampus comes
CAAGAGCAAGCGAGTCGAAGATTGGCGAGGATTCGGCAGCGTTCATCGGACGATTGGGAAGAGACTCAGGAGTTGGAGCCTGAGCACTACCAGCTCACCGGTTTTTCATCGTTCGTCAATAACTTGGTCTTTTTCTGTTTTGCGATTGTGTTTGTCGCGATGTTAGTCGCCTTGTTCATCATGAACGGGACGGGATCGTAACGATTTAAATCGGGTGAATTGAATG
>NW_017817133.1:0-226 GCF_001891065.2 Hippocampus comes
CAAGCTTGGAATATTTGACCAAAAATTTGAATCTGGGGTTTAGAAGCAGTTATGTGGGCAATGATTATAGATCAGACCTTGGTTTTATCCGCAGGAGGGACATCATTGCTTTGAGACCTTATGTCCAATATAATTTTTGGCCTGAAAACAGCAAATTGATACGTCATGGCTTTCGGTTTGGACCAAATGCCATTTTTAGGCCCACATTGGATTATCAAAATACCGA
>NW_017817134.1:0-226 GCF_001891065.2 Hippocampus comes
CACACATATATGCGCGTGCGCACACACTGACAAGACAGGCCCCGCACATACTCCTTTCATTAGAGAGATGCTGGCAGATACATGCTGGGATTCTCCATTGTGCTCCCGATCAGCCTGTGGGATAGGGCTCACTAATTAATATCTAACTGACGTCCGCCTCCGAGCGGCAAGTGGGGGGGATGTTGAGATAGGGGACACAGAGGAGGGAAAGCGGGAGGGGTGGGGG
>NW_017817135.1:0-226 GCF_001891065.2 Hippocampus comes
CACAGTACAACACCACAGCTACAATTGCTTTTATCCGATTATGCATACCTGTTTACCACGTTAATTATCAAAGTTGATAATATATCCAGTGAGCTTAATTGTCAATATTGACAATTTATATTCAGGGAAAATGTGAAGATGTATCCGACTGACTAATACGCCCAGCCAGAGCCAGCATAAAGCGCTATCGCTTCAAGCTTTGTATACCAATGCGAGACAGGTCTTA
>NW_017817136.1:0-226 GCF_001891065.2 Hippocampus comes
CACCAACTAATGTTATTTACAACCGGGATCGCATTAAAAATGATGAAAATGTTAATCGATTTGTTTCAGGAGGAAAAATTGATTTCATTGCCCTACAGCGCAACAACTTTCAATTAAAGTTTATCGCAAATGGTGGATTGGACTTTTTCCTTGGAAAAACCTTTGTTCTTATTCCTGAAGATCATCAAGTGCAAAGAAGTACCACGCAAGGCTTCCTCAGTTCAGG
>NW_017817139.1:0-226 GCF_001891065.2 Hippocampus comes
CACCTCGCCGACAAATACCAATCCATCTGCAACAGGCCCGCTTCCCGCTTTCAGGCATTGCTGGACTGGCCGGATGCACCCGATGTCGCAGAGTTCTTCAGAAAGGCCGCAACATGAGCAGATCACGACGCAGCGGAGGCCGCGCGGCCCGCATGGCCGAACGTCAAGGCGGGGCCGGTTCCGGCCCGACCGAGGCCATCTGGCCGGGGATCATGGGCGGGCGCTA
>NW_017817140.1:0-226 GCF_001891065.2 Hippocampus comes
CACTTGGTATAAATTTTACTTTAGTGACGGATGTGAACAACTAGTAAAAAGAATTTTCTATTCTCTGACTGATGTGATAAACTAGTTTAAATTGTCCGTTCCATGACGGATGTGATGCTTTACTATTTGCTTTCCATTCTATAGTAGACATCATTTATAACTAGATTTCCGTTCGGATAAAACCAGTGACTATTAATTTTCCGTTACCTGACGGATATGAACATTA
>NW_017817141.1:0-226 GCF_001891065.2 Hippocampus comes
CACTGGCATCCGGTCGGACTGCCGGAAGGGATGGAGCCCGGCGTGCAAGATACTGCTTTGCAGAGCCCTGAAGCTTTAGGCGCGCCTGATGAGGCCGACCGGGTCGCCTCGGCGGCAACTTTCGGCTTTCTCGTCGACCTGGTCGCGGTCGAGATCGACCGGGCGACGGGCCGTGTTGACACTGTGCGGTACGTATCGGTGCATGACGTCGGGACCATGCTCAACC
>NW_017817143.1:0-226 GCF_001891065.2 Hippocampus comes
ATCGTAATTTCTACATTTTTGCAGCTATCATTACTTTAAGAGAAAGACTTTTCCTCAACCGCACAAAAATTGAAATCAAAGATTATGGAGCAGGATCAAAAGTAAACCCCTCTTCCAAACGTCAAATAAGAGAAATTGCAAAATCCTCAGCCGTTCCTCCCTTTGTAGGTAAAATGTTATTTCGATTAGTTCATTGGTATAAACCAGGGGCCATCTTAGAATTGGG
>NW_017817144.1:0-226 GCF_001891065.2 Hippocampus comes
CACGTAGCCGTTGAGGCCGCCGGTTTCCAACGCGTTGCTGCCGTTGGCGGCGACGGGGCTGCCGTCGGTCGTTGCGCCCTGGAAATTGATGACGATCCGCACCTCGTTGGTCGGGCAGAAGATCGCGGCGGTGCCCGAGTAGGTGGCATTGGGGACGCCGCCGGGGCCCGGGTGCAAGGTGTTGAGATCGAGCTGCGGCAGCGAGGCGGTGGACCACGCCCGGGCG
>NW_017817145.1:0-226 GCF_001891065.2 Hippocampus comes
CACGTCTATTTTTGGATTCTGCTTTCCTTCTTTTGTAAGAATATTATAGATTTCGTTTTGATTTGTTTTGGGGTCATAAACTCTTATTCCTTTACTAGGTGTTGCCATCCAAAATTTGCCATCTCTACTTTTATGTAAGGCAGATAGATTATAGTAGATTGTATCTCCTTTTTCATCCAACAATGGAAGAAAATGAAATCGTTGAGTCTTCTTATCGTAATATTCA
>NW_017817146.1:0-226 GCF_001891065.2 Hippocampus comes
CATAGTTGCCGCAACGTTCCTGCCACAAGATTCGTGCTTTCCTGAAGGTGGTGTGAGAATTGGAGCCGGCACCGGCAATATGGGTTCAAATTCATGGGGTGGCGGAAACGGCGATGGTGGCGATGCGCCGCTGATGAATACACCAAGCTTCAACAGTCGTGCGACCGCTCAAATGGCCATGAAGGCGCTGCTGAAGGTCTTGCCAGATCTGGATGTGGAAACCCTG
>NW_017817148.1:0-226 GCF_001891065.2 Hippocampus comes
CATCAAAATCATCCAGCACAAACGCCGCTTGCAGCGGGGGTGCGAAGAGGGAAACTGCGAAGAGTGAAGTGAGAAATTTGGGGCGCATGGTGAATGGGCCTTTCGGTTTAATCGTTGGATTGCAGCTTAGTCGTTTTTTTTTTTGCGTTGTCAAGCATTTTTCTTTTGCCCTGGTTTTTTGCTGGTGTGAACGGTTTAGTTGGGGGTAAATACCTCGCGCAGAGTC
>NW_017817149.1:0-226 GCF_001891065.2 Hippocampus comes
CATCACTGATTTTGGGTTCAACCCCATTCCCAATACCTTCTCTTTTTCCACCAATATGGATCGGGAATTCCAGCAAACGCGTTATCGCTTTATTGAAAATGAGGTTCAGCAAAAAGACTTTTTCAATAAGCAGTTTACCTGGGATCGAGCCTATAATTTACAATGGGATTTGACTAAGAATTTGGATTTTGGGTTTAGTGCAACCAACCAGGCCGTCATTGATGAG
>NW_017817150.1:0-226 GCF_001891065.2 Hippocampus comes
CATCATATATTTCCTTTATAACTTTTAATAATAGTTTTATTAATGTGATATTGTTTTGTTTTATATTCCCACATCAGCCTGCTACACTTGATCTCATCTCTTCTAACACTTAATCTCTCTATTACTTCCTTACTAATGTTTCTCGCTTCCTTTACTTCCTTCCTCCCTGAATATCCTCCCCCTCCCTCTCTTTGCTAAAGCCTTCTTCCTCAATATGCAGGCCAGA
>NW_017817151.1:0-226 GCF_001891065.2 Hippocampus comes
CATCATGGCGTTTTTCCATGAACAATCCATGCATGAATGAGCCTTGATGAGTAATTTGAATGTCTTCGACTTCATCTACCTCACAGTTGGGGAAGTTTACATTCATGATGGTTTTTGCCGGAAAATCCATTCCGAACAGTTTTTCAATTATCGAGGGAGAAAGCTTTTCGCATGTTTCCCATTTCACGTGTCTGACACCTTCTTCGAAATTATAGGCTTGCGAAAG
>NW_017817153.1:0-226 GCF_001891065.2 Hippocampus comes
TCCAGGCCTGAAGCCATTCAGTGATTGTTTTTTATTTATTTATTTTTTAAAGCCAAATGTAAGGTCTTTAGTACTCTGGAGTAATATGTTCTGATCTTTTTGTTCTGGTAAGAACCCGAGCTGCTGCATTTCGAGTGAGCTGCAGGTGTTTGATGCTCTTCTGAGGGAGTCCAATCATAGACCATAAGAGTAATCAAGTCTACTGGAGATGGTCAATGGTTTAAAA
>NW_017817154.1:0-226 GCF_001891065.2 Hippocampus comes
CATCCATCACCGTCGATGATTTCTCCGTCTTCAAGAGTGTGGTCAGGATAAAAATCACGGTCCGCGGCAGCATCCAGTGAATTGACCTCGCCCAAGTGCAAATCGCGTGAATCACGGTGTGGCCCTTCAGCAAAAATAGGAGCGTTGGTCAGATCTTTGAGCCTTTGCGCAAGTGGCGAATGATCCATATGGGTATGCGTCACCAAAATATGTGTAACTTTTCTTC
>NW_017817155.1:0-226 GCF_001891065.2 Hippocampus comes
CATCGCAAAACTTGGACTCAATCAGTAAGGAAACAACGTGACAACCACCAACAACGAAGTCGAACAAATCCTCGTCGTGCCCACCGAACTGTTTCACGAAATCGGCTACTTCCAGGGCTTCTGTGCCGACGTCGAACCGTACCTCAAAAGACTGCTCGATCCGGCCTGCACCAGCTATCGACCTCGACCTGAAATGGAAGAAAACCCAGGCTTCAAGCAGCTCATC
>NW_017817156.1:0-226 GCF_001891065.2 Hippocampus comes
CATCTCTTCGGTCGCTGACGCAACTGCGGAACTCCCGGCGCCAGACGCGGATATGTGTGACGACGATACGGCTGCGAACACCGAAATCACAGAGAGGCTACCAGCGGCCGAAAACGATCCAACGGCCGAGATGGACATCGAATCGGGGCACTTTCGCACCAATCGATCTTAAGAGGCTGTCACAGCTGCAGTAGGTCAGGCGTCGCTGCTCAACCGCAGCACGCTA
>NW_017817157.1:0-226 GCF_001891065.2 Hippocampus comes
CATTGATGAACGGCATGACCGCAGGCGAGGCCGAAGCAGAAACTTCGCTAACCGCCCTTTTGAAAATTTCCGCTGAGCTTGAATCTTTGGCCGCAAGCGCTGCCTATCGGTTCGCCGCGACGGGCGCATACGAAGCCATAGTGAACCAACGTATCGAAATTTTGCGGGAAGCACGGTTTTTCGGGCGCCAAACCTTTCGCGAATTCATGCTGCGACGGTTTGAACC
>NW_017817158.1:0-226 GCF_001891065.2 Hippocampus comes
CATGGTAACAATGTTGGAGGTGTCTGTGTCTGCCAAGGGGACGGCCGCGGGAAGTTGTTGTTGTAGGCGTATCTTTTTCGTTTGTTGCCTTTCGTGACGCTTCGGACATTGTGACTCCGCGGGCACAATTTAGAATCTCTGGTAAGGTTAGAGCTAGCTAGAATCGCCCGGCGAGCTCACACAGCACCACAAAAAGACACATCCCACATACTTTTCGATCCCACCG
>NW_017817159.1:0-226 GCF_001891065.2 Hippocampus comes
CAGAACTGGCAGTACGCCGATGCGTTGACGACGGCCGACCGGCTGATCGTATTCCGGCTGATGATCCACACGATGGCGCAGCAGGCGGGCAAGTGGGCCACGTTCATGCCGAAACCGTTCAGCGACAAGACCGGCAACGGCCTGCACGCCCACATCAGCCTGTGGTCGGCCGATACGGACCAGCCGCTGTTCGAGGGTGGCGACGGAGCGGACAGCAAGGGGCTGG
>NW_017817160.1:0-226 GCF_001891065.2 Hippocampus comes
CAGATGCCGGGAATGAGCGGCCTTGAGGTTTTGCAGGAAATGCGGGCGGATCCGGCGATTTCGGCCATCCCCGCGATCTTGCTCACCTCCGTAGACTCTGCCGGCATGCGCACCAGGCCGGGCGAACATGTGCCGCACGCAACCTTGACGAAACCTGCGCGCTCATCGGCGCTTCTGGATGCCATAGTTGAGGTCATAAGCCAGGCGCGCGGCAGCGCAGAGCAGG
>NW_017817161.1:0-226 GCF_001891065.2 Hippocampus comes
CATTTGTAAATCCTGGATTATATTTTCCACTTGAACCCTTTTAGGACATTTTAGGTTTCAGGTTCAACTCACTTTATTTATACTACACATCAATTTGTCGGAAGATTTGTTTTGCATTTACACGATGACCATTTAGCCACACAGTTATTACAAGGTTCTCAACCGTCAAGTTGTCAGTCAAACATGCCTATTACAATACATAATACAATAGTCTCTGGGGTTCAAA
>NW_017817162.1:0-226 GCF_001891065.2 Hippocampus comes
CAGCATATACGACAATCGAGACCCGATCTTCTGGGCGGAGCTCGCGTACGAGTAGTGACATCCCGCGTTTGAGTAGGGGAAGCTTGTCGCCACTGTTCATCGACCCCGAGACATCAAACAAAAATACCAGGTTGCGTGGCGGTGCTTGGTCGGCGGCAATCGGCATGCCCTTGATGCCGATTTGAACCAGTCGATGGGTCGGGTTCCACGGTGCCGAGGCGACTTC
>NW_017817163.1:0-226 GCF_001891065.2 Hippocampus comes
CAGCAGTTCATCCAGAAGCTGGTCGCCGAGCATGGCGCGGTGGGGTTTGTCGAGGGCGAGGACTTTTGCTTTGGCAAGGCCCGCGGCGGCGACATGCAGTTGCTCGCGGCGATGGGGCGGGCCCACGGCTTTGCGGTCCGGGCGCTAGGGCGGGTCGAGGTGAAGCTCAGCGACCAGCTTCGGTCGCCGGTCAGCAGCTCCCTGGTGCGTGGGCTGGTCGGGCGGG
>NW_017817164.1:0-226 GCF_001891065.2 Hippocampus comes
CAGCGAGGAACTCTTGTACTTGTCAGTCGAATTGCCCGGTGCTTCGATCTCGGGGGCAGGGCTGTTCGCCCGATTAGCAAGTTCTTCCGCGATCAGGTTCTCAAGCAGCCGACTCTGCTGAAAGCCCTTCAGGGCGATCACGTGGCAGAAAATGATGGTGCCTATGATGGTATACAACATCGCGTTGCCCAGCATGAAGTCCTCGGGCACGGTGGTCGCCACATAG
>NW_017817165.1:0-226 GCF_001891065.2 Hippocampus comes
CAGCGGCACCGTGAACATGATGATGAAGGGCTCGAGCAGCGACTCGAACTGGGAGGCCATCACCATGTAGACGAGGATCAACGCGGCGAGGAGCGCCATCGCCAGCTTGAAGAACGCGTCCTTGAGGTCCTCCGCCACGCCCCCGATCTCGGTCTGTACGCCCTCCGGAACCCCGACCTCGGCGATGCGTTGTTCCACCGCCGCCGTCACCGTGCCGAGGTCCGAG
>NW_017817166.1:0-226 GCF_001891065.2 Hippocampus comes
CAGTATATAATTTATATAATCTCATAATTCGGACGAATCGGAACGAAAAATGGCCAAGGCTCTTAGGGAAAGGATCAAGTGGGATAGAGAGGGTAAATGGCAGGATCACTGTTGATAAAATTGTAGGCAACGGGTCATGATGTGGTCGCGCTGATCGACAGAGCGGCGCCGAATCCTGGGAACCGTGGGCCATATAAGAAGCGCGTGAAGGTGGGCCAAATAGACG
>NW_017817167.1:0-226 GCF_001891065.2 Hippocampus comes
CAGGAAAGTTTCCAGTAAATCCGGAATACACTTATGCCGTTTATACAGTAGAACCGATTGATGCAAACTCTTGCCGTTTTACTTTTGATATGACTTATCGTACTAAACCTGCCTTTCTGGGTGGAATGATGAAGGGTAAGTTTCGAAAGTTGATTGACGATTATGCCATTGCCATCGAACACCACGTGCTGACCGGAGAGTCAGTGACTAAAGAGAATTTCAAGTC
>NW_017817168.1:0-226 GCF_001891065.2 Hippocampus comes
CAGGAAAATTTGCGCCACCCGCAGCTATAATGACATCGTTGTGGATGCCACCCACCATACCCGCATATCCCAAGGATTCTTTTGCTCCGTTCAGGGGAGGTAGATCAGGTAGAAAATCAATCTGGATCCCGGAAGCTTGCCCATCTTCTTGGCCGTTTAGATCATGGGCCGATAAAAAAATCAGTGACCAGATTATGATAAGCCAGCCTATGTTCTTCATGGATAG
>NW_017817169.1:0-226 GCF_001891065.2 Hippocampus comes
CAGGCGTAATCTTCCAGCACGAAGTCACTGGTCGCCAAGAAGCCGTCAATATGCGCCAATCCGCCCTCGCGATTGCCACGACTGATGAGCCCGTAGGCGTGATTCAGCACCGCTTCGCGTTCCCGATCCAGGCGCTCAATCTCAAGCTCCGGGTCGGGCTCCATCGCCTGAGGATCCTCGATGAGCGCTGACGCGCCCCGTTCCGCGGCAACACTGCCCGTCAGCG
>NW_017817170.1:0-226 GCF_001891065.2 Hippocampus comes
CAGGCGGAGATGTTGCAGTGCCGGTGGACCACCCGCCCGTCCTCCGAAACAACATAGCACCAGTGCCGACTGTCCTGATTGGGGTTCCGACAGAAGCTGTGATTGCCCACTGCTGTTCAGAATATATCAAAATAAGGTTTTTTTAAATAAATAAAACAAATGGTCAAAGGGTCATCAATGGTTACGTTATTTTTCACGACGTGACTTTGTGCGGTGCCGATGGTCG
>NW_017817172.1:0-226 GCF_001891065.2 Hippocampus comes
CAGGGCCTTTCGACCAATGCCTTCGCGCGACTTCACGGGTCTTCCCATTTCGGGTGGCGCGTGAGGAGGGCGGAAAATTCGAGCCCATGCGAAACGCGCTCAGGAGCTGCTCGTCAGGGGACACGGACGAAGGAAGGCCCGAAACCCTATTGCGAGACTGAGATGCGTTTTACCCATTCCACGATCCTCATTGGCGTTCTCCTGAGTATGCCGTTGGCAGCGCAGG
>NW_017817173.1:0-226 GCF_001891065.2 Hippocampus comes
CCAACATGGCTCTACCGCAATCGCTGCTCGAAGAGGATTATGGATCAAGGCATCGCTCCCTCTCGTGCTGGTTTATGGCATTGAGGAATTGTTCGTCTCCTCAGATATTCTCCTAATCGGTCTGCTTGGATCTCCCGAGCAAGTTGCAATCTATTTTGCGGCGGTACGCTCTATGGCATTGGTGAACTTTGTGTTTTACGCCTTTATGTTTGTGGCGCCACGTAAG
>NW_017817174.1:0-226 GCF_001891065.2 Hippocampus comes
CCAATATTCGCTTGCTCATCAGTTGAGCATGGAGTTCGCTACTGAACTTATCGCTGAAAGTGAGGAAATCAGAAAACGATTTCCAAAGTCGGGATTCAAAGTTGTTAGAGGTGGGACACACCAGAACAACATCGCGATGCTTCAACATTTCATCGCCAAGAAAGATTTCAAACGAGCGAATGTTATCATTGAGTCGCAGACTCGTTGGTTGAAAAAACAAATCCAA
>NW_017817176.1:0-226 GCF_001891065.2 Hippocampus comes
CCACGGATTTTACAATGCTCTCACTTGTTGTCGACCAAGGTATTTGCCCGGCACGCGGATAATGGGATTTCTATGATGTTGTCGCGGCGGCAGAGCGGCATCTTCATCTATTGAAACTTGGGCGGCCCAGTTTAGCTTTCCGGTTCCATAAGGCAGAGCATGTCGTTGTCGTCTTCTTCTGAACGACACCAACGACGGCAGTCGTGTGCGTGAAAGCGTATCAAAA
>NW_017817181.1:0-226 GCF_001891065.2 Hippocampus comes
CCCAAGGAGTACGCCGAGGAGACCCTCGATCTCGAAGGCACGGTGATCCAGAAATTCGGCGACGGCTACGAGCAGGAGATCGAACATCACGGGCGCACCGTGTACCGGGTGCCGCGCATGGACGGGTTCCTGCACGTCGAGCGCACCTTCGGCATCACCGAAGCGGTCACCGGCGGCATGTTCCTGATCCTGGCCGACTCCATCGAGAACTGCCTCGAGTCGGCGG
>NW_017817183.1:0-226 GCF_001891065.2 Hippocampus comes
CCCCAAAACCCCAAAACCCCTCAATTTATTAAAAATGAGTAATTAAAAAAGGAAAATCATTAAATTGGAAGAATATGAAAGCCTTTTTTCTTTTCAAATAATTTCCAAATATTGAATATTTAGAATTTCGTTTGCAGTTAGTCTTTTTTCTTGATCATAAACTAATAGTTGTTTTAGAAATTATTTTTCTTGTATTCTAATTCTTAATTTGTTTATTTCATCATCA
>NW_017817184.1:0-226 GCF_001891065.2 Hippocampus comes
CCCACAAATCTCTCCAGTTTGAGTTCTGGTGTGCACAGATCACAGTTTATGCACATGCGTATTGAATCTTCTGTTTTTGTCATGGAGAAAATACAACGCAGTTTACATTAGGAAACGACAACGTGGTACCCACGGGTACCAGGTAGCCTGCAAGGACCAAATGAATAGCCCGCCATCATGTTTTGAAAATTGTTCGCCAGTAATGGGACATTGTGATTGTAGCGGA
>NW_017817185.1:0-226 GCF_001891065.2 Hippocampus comes
CCATTCAGGTGTAAACCATTGCACAGGCGCGTTGCTTTCATTGCTCCAGTAATGGCCGGGAGGAAACTCGGAAACTGTGGTGCAGACATCAATCAGTGCTTTCATTTCCGATGCAATCAGTAATTGACCGTGTTCATCACGGCCATAATACAGAGGCATAATGCCGATCGGGTCGCGGGCAATCATAAAGTTGCCGGTGCTGGCATCATGCAGTGCAAAGGCATAC
>NW_017817188.1:0-226 GCF_001891065.2 Hippocampus comes
CCCTGCCGCGGCCCGATGGGAGCCACCTGCCGGCCGCCATGGGTGAGCCTCCTCGCTCGCCCCGGGAACGGGCCGTGGCTCGGGTCTGGCGGCAGATCCTGGGCCTGCCACGGCTGGGTCGACACGACGATTTCTTCTCTCTCGGGGGCGACTCGATCCTCGCGATCCAGGTGGCCTCCCGGCTGCAGCGTGCCGGCCTGCACGTCGGCCCCGGTGATCTCCTGCG
>NW_017817189.1:0-226 GCF_001891065.2 Hippocampus comes
CGCATGTGTGCTGTGTGCTGCATCCCCATCCACCTGCCACAGTCCCCGTTTGCCTTCCGTGCCTCCATTGGCCGGCCGGATGTAGCAAGTGTTGAGCCCCCTCGCTGTTCCTCCTCAGGCACAACAACGAGAAGACCTTCCTGATCTGGATTAACGAAGAGGACCACACCAGAGTCATCTCCATGGAGAAGGGGGGCAACATGAAGAGGGTCTTTGAGAGATTCTG
>NW_017817190.1:0-226 GCF_001891065.2 Hippocampus comes
CCCCCAGGTACAGGGTCTCACTAAAATTACACCTCGTTCATCAAATCCCGGATTTCCAAACTGTCGTTTACATCGGGAATCCATTTATAGATGCTCTGGAAACTCTCCCTACATCATTTCCCAGGAGCTTAATATCTGTAGAATGCATGACTTTGCTCCACCATTAGGTTATCCGTTTGTTTTCAAAATATTTGTTCCACAGCTGTTTTAAAAGAAAACAAACAAA
>NW_017817191.1:0-226 GCF_001891065.2 Hippocampus comes
CCCGATATATAATAGCACCACAATCGTAGGGAGTAAATAACCATTTGTGCGGATCTATGGTAAAACTATTCGCACGCTCGATTCCTCGAAATAAATGTTTGACCGAAGGCACGGCTAAGGCTGCTCCTCCATACGCTCCATCTACATGGAACCATAAGTTTTGTGCTTCACAAAAAGCAGCTATACTCGCTAAATCGTCTATTATCCCGGCATTGGTTGTACCCGC
>NW_017817192.1:0-226 GCF_001891065.2 Hippocampus comes
CCCGAGCTTCATCGAGGCCAGCGCGAGCGGGGCGATCGAGCCGGCTGCGGTCGAAGCCGTCGTGGGCGGCGGCGAGCGATAGGGCGGAGTCCCGGCAGTTCTCGAGACGTCGCAGGAGACCGCTCGACCGGGGGGCGGGCGCGTTCGGTCGCCTCCGCGCTACAGTCCCGGGATGAGCTCTGCCGAGAATCGTGGCCGCGCCCTGCTCAGGAACGCGGAGCACAAC
>NW_017817193.1:0-226 GCF_001891065.2 Hippocampus comes
GGCACCTTCCTCGCCGAGATCTCGATCGAGGAAGACGGCACCGAAGCCTGCGATGTCATCGATGACGACATCTTCAGCGTCGACGGCTACAACACCCGCCGCTCAGAGCTGCGTCATGCGCCGAGCACCTTCAACACCGTCTTCAACTTCCGCCAGGCCTGGGACGGCCGGGTCGCCAACCGCTTCAACGGGATCAACCCGGTCGGTGAGCGCTCCAAGTCCGGCC
>NW_017817194.1:0-226 GCF_001891065.2 Hippocampus comes
CCCGTATTCTGCTCCGTACGTCGATCGCACCTACCTTTGGGGTTTATGGTTACTGATCCATTCAAACCGCATAAAGATGGGTTGGCACTGGTCGTTTACTTGACACCCAATAGTTCGCGCAATGCCATCCAGCGGATAGAGGAAGATAGCGACGGACGCCCACGTCTAAAAATGGCCGTCACGGCCATTCCTGAAAAAGGCAAAGCCAATGCAGCTTTGATAGGGC
>NW_017817195.1:0-226 GCF_001891065.2 Hippocampus comes
CCTACAAGTGCTTGTATGCTTGCTACAATTAAAGAAGCATACTCGGCTGCACTATCTCGAATGACGGCTTGTTTATCTCTTCTGGGTTCTACGTAAATGACATCACCTTGTCTCAGGTAATAGTAATCGGAACGAATAAAACTAGTAGATTGTAGATTAATACTTTCAAAAGTGCGCTGACCATTTTGCTCTCTGATGACGAGGATATTTTTTACATTGCCATAAG
>NW_017817196.1:0-226 GCF_001891065.2 Hippocampus comes
CCTCCGCCATGGTGCTCGTCACCGACGGTGCGGCCAACTGCGCGGCCGGAGAGAGCGACCGCTTCGGCACCTACGACGACGCCCTCCCCGAGGCCGTCAAGGACGCCTACGAGCGCGCCGGCATCCCCACCTACGTCGTGGGCATCGACATCGGCACCAACGGCGCCGGCGTGGACATCAACCCCAGCGAATCCCTCAACGACGTCGCCAACAACGGCGGCGTCCC
>NW_017817197.1:0-226 GCF_001891065.2 Hippocampus comes
CCTCCGCCTGCCCCCGGGAACGGACGCGGCCGCGCTCCGGTCCGACCTGCGCGGGCGGGGCGTCGCCGTTCGCGTGTTCGACCGGCACCCGCGGCTCGCCGGGCACCTGCGCGTCACGGTCGGGACGCCGCAAGAAAACGCCCTCTTCCTCGACGCCCTCGACGCCTCGGGCATCCGCTAGCGCTCAGCCCGCGTCCGCCTTGGGGTCCGCGCCCGCGCCCGGGAC
>NW_017817198.1:0-226 GCF_001891065.2 Hippocampus comes
CCTCGATTGAATCCAAAACCACCGAATCGATTGAATCGACTCGGACCAAAACCGAAACCGAAGTCGTTGTAGTAGCGTTGTACGCGGATGCGATCGCGCGTACCCAAAGTGAAACCTAGGACAAAGTCTGCCTCGCTCATCGCCACTTTTCGATAGCCTTTACTTTCGAGCTCATCTTCTATGCTGTTGCGCACACGCTGATAGTTAAGCGGATTCGCTAACGCAG
>NW_017817199.1:0-226 GCF_001891065.2 Hippocampus comes
TCTGTGTTTCTCTTGTTTATATTTCCTGATATAGTTTTGAATGGATCGATGTTGGATCCGTGCTAGCCATGCAGCTACTCCAGGCTAAATGGCAACCATTTACATCATCTTGACATGTGCATGCGGTCATGCTAATAATGCATTACCCGTCTGCAATAAACCGCTGATTATGGTTGCAAGCACAACGAGCCACTCTTCCTTCTCAGCAACAAGTTGCCATGGCAAC
>NW_017817200.1:0-226 GCF_001891065.2 Hippocampus comes
CCTTCTCGTTCAGATGACACCCATTGATCGTAAATTGCGCCCCAGGATCAGCCGAGAATTTCGCCTGTGTCGGAGTGAAAATATCCACGAACCTCAAATTTCGTACTTCAGCAACCTCCGCAATCGCCTTGGTGTAAGTCGCCAAGTTGGCATTTTGTTCTCGGCCATCGGGTTGCAACGGGTTTCCAGTCGCTTCAAACGCCACCGGTGAAACCAAAATAAAGCG
>NW_017817204.1:0-226 GCF_001891065.2 Hippocampus comes
TGTTAGTGGAGGCATCCACAGTAAGATGTACATTAAAAGGTACACACTCACATTTGAGTGCACACATTCTCAACCCAATAATGGGCGGTCTTTCAATTTGCATCATTCATTAACCTCTTTGAGTCTCAACTTTCCCTTCAAGGGGTCCGTTCAGTTGAGTAAGTCAAACTTTTCAGGTTTTAAAGGTCATAACCCACCTTGTCAAATGGCCATGTTCGCGCAGTAC
>NW_017817205.1:0-226 GCF_001891065.2 Hippocampus comes
CCGAGGGGGTTTGGGTCGAAGGGTATTTGACTTGAGATGCACGATCTTTGACCGTCCAATACCAGAAAGCCAATTCGATTGTTCCAAGGCATTATGAAACATAAGAAAGTTTGGGAATCTCTCCTTCTTTACTCAACCCGAAACTCTCAACCAGTGGATGTCCATTTGGACGTTCCGCGACCAGCGGGATATGTGGAGTTTCAGGATCGGTATGAGTACATGATCG
>NW_017817206.1:0-226 GCF_001891065.2 Hippocampus comes
GGGCAGGTTCCCGACAGACTGGATTTCTGGCAGTCCCCTGCAACCGCACTCACTTGAAGGTCGTCTCGAGTCTTTTCTCCTGCCACTGGAATAAGGTGTGTGTGGCCAAGACTGTGGGGGGAGGAATTGCGCGCCCCGCCCCTCACACTAAATCCATTAGCAGCGCAGGCTTCAGCTTCCACCATAGAAGTCCTCTGGCGATGGGACAAAAGTAACGGGGGCAGGT
>NW_017817207.1:0-226 GCF_001891065.2 Hippocampus comes
CCGCTGAAAACTCTTTTTGCACGCCCGGGTTTCTGGGGTCATCTCCTTTTATAAACTCCTCACCGTCGCTTTCGATAAAAGCCAAAATAGGATCCAGTTTCACCTCTTCCAACTTTACTCTTTTATAAGGGGCTACATAGTTTAAGATTTTGCCTTGAGTGTCCAGTAGGTATACTTCAATACTGGGATTAATTGCCATCATGCTATGCATGATCACATCCATAGA
>NW_017817208.1:0-226 GCF_001891065.2 Hippocampus comes
CCGTTTAATTCGTTTACAAAACGAACTCCGTAAACAACTGAGAGTTCGAGCGGAAAAAAGACCTGCCTGAGGTAAAACAGAAAACTGACCGGAGCGGTTAAGATCAACTCGGAGAAGGTTTCCGCAGAAGTAGGTGTTTTGCCTACACTGCCGCCAAGGATCAGATATCTAATCGCCAAGTATCCGACAACAAGTCCGGCCAGCAATGCGGTTTCGCCGACCTTCC
>NW_017817210.1:0-226 GCF_001891065.2 Hippocampus comes
CCGCATTTTCCAGGCCGGCTGCAAGCCCTCCAATCTCAGTATCCAGCCGCTGCGGGGCGATCCACGAATTGCATTACTGATATTGGCTTGCGGTAGTTTTGCCCGTCAGCCAGATATCGGAGAAGTGGCCGCTTTTGTGCTGCTGCAACGAGGAAAGACCGCGGTTCGGCTCTACCGCGAATGGCGCGGCCCGGCGTTCCGCTCCGAAGATCCAGACCAATGGCCG
>NW_017817213.1:0-226 GCF_001891065.2 Hippocampus comes
CCGGAGAGTTTATCGAGATCGCCGGTATTGCAGGAACAGACCTGACGGGTTATACCTTATCGCTATATAATGGAGCGCCCACGATAAGAAATGTGTACAACACGATCAATCTAAGTGGCATCATTCCAAATGAACAAAGCAGTGGCTATGGGGCTTTGTCCTTCCCTGCAGTTGGTTTGATGAATGGTGCACCAGATGGTTTTGCCCTGGTTGATCCGATGGGTAC
>NW_017817215.1:0-226 GCF_001891065.2 Hippocampus comes
CCGGTCTGAGATCTGGGCCCTCGGCCTCCGCAACCCTTGGCGTTTTTCCTTCGATCCGGAGACGGACGCCCTCTACGTCGGAGACGTAGGGCAGGATGCATGGGAGGAGATCGACATCATCCAGAAGGGAGCCAACTACGGATGGCGGCCAATGGAGGGCAACAACTGCTATCCCCCCGGCAACAACGGTTGTGACACCTCGGGGGGCCTCAATCAGGTCAACAGC
>NW_017817216.1:0-226 GCF_001891065.2 Hippocampus comes
CCCTCCGGGGTGTTTCAGAGTCTTCTTACAAACTGGGCATTGCGGCTCCATCATTGGCACTCGCAAGTATGGAGTCCAGTCAAACGTTGCCGGGTCAAAGATATCTTGGACTGATTTGGTCATGGCAGAAAGTCGTGGCCCAGCTTGTTGTTGCTCTTCTAGAATTCCGTCTTTATCAGCTTGACAAGTCACGTTCTGGATCTCAATCCCAGCTTCCTTGCCTTCG
>NW_017817218.1:0-226 GCF_001891065.2 Hippocampus comes
CCGGGCGACGTTGACGAACGAACGGTCTACTCTCTCGGCGCGCAGATCGACTTCAATTTCACATTTGTACATCGTTTGCCTATGACCTTCTCGGCCGGGTATGCCTCTGGCTTTGAAAGCGGACAATCACGCAGCGATGAGGTTCTGCTTTCTTTAAAAATCATGTGATAATCTCAATCATGATTTCAGGTAGCGAACGATAAATGCCGACGGATTTCATCTTAAA
>NW_017817221.1:0-226 GCF_001891065.2 Hippocampus comes
CTAACCGGTTATCCGCCGGGCTCCGAATCCCCGCCGCTGGTTCCTCGTTCCTCGCTCCTGCTTTGCGGCTTCATCTCGATCTCTTCGATGGTCGTTCGGCGGAGGGTGACGCCTTCGTGCTGTTCTTCCTGCACCTCGTGCTTGACGATCTTACGCGTCGGCATGTCTTTCGCGTCGTCCTTGATAGGCTGGGTCACGCCGTGGACGGCCAGCCCGAGGTTTCGGC
>NW_017817222.1:0-226 GCF_001891065.2 Hippocampus comes
CTAATAATCCCGAGGGTAAAAAAGCCGAACAAATGGTGGCCGAACAATTGCCAAAATTGGAAAACAAGGAATTTTCTTCAGAAACGGGTTCAAGCGGCAGCGGTAATTGGAAGGTGGTTTTTTTCTTTAAGATCAAGGATAATGAAAAAGCACTGAAACTTAAAAAGCGACTTGAGGAATCCATAAAGGACCTCAAGTACAAAAACCGGGTCTCTAAAGATATTTA
>NW_017817225.1:0-226 GCF_001891065.2 Hippocampus comes
CTAGAGATTTTAGACTTAATTTATCTCCTTCTATTAGCTATTCTAATGTCTTTGCCGATAAGCATGATGTTACAGCAACAGCATATTTTGAATATTCTAGAGGGTTTTTAGATGGTCTTGATTTTGATCAAACTGGTATCGATCCAAGACTTGTAGGAACTGGTTCGTCATTTATTCCAGGAACTACTACAGAACCTAACCCAGCAAATGGTGTTTTAGTTAACCC
>NW_017817226.1:0-226 GCF_001891065.2 Hippocampus comes
CTATCTCTGAGGTACTAGGTTTCGAGTATCAGTTGGACATAAAGGTATATCCAAACCCAGTACTTGACTTTGTAAACATTGAATCAAATAACGTGCTAACTATCCAGCTTCTCGACTTAAATGGAAGGGCAATTGAAGCTACTAGAGGCACAAACATACAGATGGATTTGAGAGCACTTAGTTCAGGGAATTATATCCTTCAACTGACCGATGGAACATCCACAAC
>NW_017817227.1:0-226 GCF_001891065.2 Hippocampus comes
CTCATCACCGGTCAAAGAGCACTTGGCTTTTTCGATATCGGTGGCACCATCGAATAAGTTGCAGGAAGCGAAAGCGGCTCCCATTGTAAGGCTAATAGCCATTGTTTTGAGTAGATTTTTTGAAAGTTTCATATGAGGGGCGTTTTGTGGTAAATTGTTGTCTTTTGTAGGAGATCAATAGAATGCCAAAAGAATTGATATCATCACTTTTGATTTGGCATTGAAA
>NW_017817228.1:0-226 GCF_001891065.2 Hippocampus comes
CTATCATGGCTGGGGCAAAGAAAAAAATTACTTTGAAGGTTGGTATTTCAAAGTCGTTTCTCCCGAAGAAGATTATGCCTTTGCTTTTATCCCCGGCATCTCCATGCCCGACAAAGGCGAACCGCACGCTTTTATCCAGGTCTTGGATGGCAAAAAATGTACGGCCACTTACCACCGCTTCGCTGCTCAGGATTTTCAACCCTCTGACCAAAAGTTTGCCCTACAG
>NW_017817231.1:0-226 GCF_001891065.2 Hippocampus comes
CTCTAGGACTGATAATTAAAAAAACAAACAAGCATAGAACTTTAATCATTTTTATCATTTACATTTTGAGTTTCCCATTCAAATAAGACTTCTTTACGATATTTTCTAGCACGACTATCATTATTTTGGTTTGGATTTTTTCTTAGTTTATTTCTCATATTCCTTGGTAACCTAGCCCTCATTTTTTTCAATACATAGTTATCATAATTATCACTAAACTCTACTA
>NW_017817232.1:0-226 GCF_001891065.2 Hippocampus comes
CTCTTGAGTGATAGTGATCACGACACCGCTGGCAAGTTTTTTCTGGTTAGTGGGAATTTTTACCTGCTTACTATCTGTAGTGTTGCGACCTTCCCAGGAATCCCAGATTTCTAATAATTCTTCAAAGCTATTTACTCGACTATAAGAAGGGTAATAACAAGCAACATTAACGTAAAGATTATCGAGTAATTCATTGCGTTGTTTAGGACTACATACGTTGTATAAC
>NW_017817233.1:0-226 GCF_001891065.2 Hippocampus comes
CTCGATGGCGTGGCGGCGGCTCCCGGGAGACACGACCGAGATCGTGCTCTACCGCGTCGTCGACGACGGGCGGGCGAGGGCGGTCCAAGGTGCGTTGGTCGACTCCGCGGCACTCCGTGCGTGGGTTCGGGGATCCCTCCCCGACGCCGTCGTCTGGGACGCCACGTCCGGCGACGCGTTGCCGCTTCCGGCGCCGTTCGACGACGTGCTCGTCGGCCCGGCGCCC
>NW_017817234.1:0-226 GCF_001891065.2 Hippocampus comes
CTCGATCTCCCCTGAGCGTCCGGGCAACTTCAACGACGTCTCCATGCCGATCACCACCTGCGCCGGCTTGGACAGGAGCAGGAACACGCGGATCTCCCGGGCCAGCAGGACCTGCAGCAGGCGCAAACCGTACTGGGCACCGGAGGCGCCGGTGAAGGCCAGGGTGATGGTGCGCTGATCGTCCACGGCGCTCATGGGCGTTCGAAGCGCCGTGCCAGCGCATCCC
>NW_017817235.1:0-226 GCF_001891065.2 Hippocampus comes
CTTACAACACCCCAAAAGGACCGGCCATTTTTCGCCTGGAGGAACACACTGATCGCTTATTTCGCTCGGCGCATATTTTGCGAATAATAATCCCGTTTGATAAACAGACGATCAATCGTGCGAATATGCGAGCCGTTAGCGAAAACAATCTTGACTCAGCCTACATCAGACCAATGGTATTTTATGGTTCCGAGGGCATGGGCTTACGCGCGGATAATTTACAAGC
>NW_017817236.1:0-226 GCF_001891065.2 Hippocampus comes
CTCTGATGTATCTATGATCTCTTCATTTTCTTTTTTTACTTTTGCATGGTATACTGCCAGGCAAGCTTTTAACAAGTCGGTTTTATCTTCAAAATGGTTATAAATCGTTCGTTTTGAGGTGTGTAACTCACGAGCAATCTTCTCCATGGTAACAGTCTTTACACCATTTCCAATAAATAATTTAGTTGCTGTTTCTATGATAAACTCTCTGCTGATCATTTGTTAA
>NW_017817237.1:0-226 GCF_001891065.2 Hippocampus comes
CTTAGTATTGATTTTTCTGACATAATATTTTCCGCTCTTCCGGCTCCAACGATGTGGAAGAGCGACATTGTCATTTGTTGTTAAATCATCGTATGAAAGAGAGGCGTTTAGCATACCAGAAGGCAGAAAGACCTCATCCTTCATCCACTCACCGTAAGTCTTCCCCGTCTTACGTTCGATTATGGTCTCTATCATGGCGAAGGTGGCATTCTGATAGGAGTACAGC
>NW_017817238.1:0-226 GCF_001891065.2 Hippocampus comes
CTTCCAATTTAACACTGTCGAATGATTTGAAGATGCTGACAACAGATGGGTGCGTAACACCATGCAGACAGACGTTGTTAGCTGTGATTATTTGATCACCGACCTGGAGACCACTTCTTGCCGCCGAGGAGCCTGCGTCGACTTTGGAGACGAAGATTCCCAAACCTTGCTCAAGCCCACCTCTGATACTGAATCCCAAGCTACCCGCTTCTTTCTGTACGAACAA
>NW_017817239.1:0-226 GCF_001891065.2 Hippocampus comes
CTTCTTTGGGCACTCCTAAGCCACAACCACCTAATAGTCCTCCTTATGATACAGTAGTGTGGATAGACCCAACTTATAATTTACAAAATGTGTTAGGATTTGGCGATCCATTGAGAATCAATCCTGCCACTGGTCGTCTTACAGGGACACCAGAGTTAATCGGTCAATTTGTAGTTGGAATTTGTGTCGAAGAATATGATCGAACTACAGGTATGCTAATCTCCAC
>NW_017817243.1:0-226 GCF_001891065.2 Hippocampus comes
CTTGTCATTGATTTTGAAGATTTTGTGATCATAGTCCAGTATGCTTCTCGGTACTTCAAGATGTTGCCTCGTTACTTCAAGATGTTGTACCATGTTGCTATAAGCTAATGCATCACGTTACTCCATGTTGCCTCAAGATGCCTCATGCTATATATACCATGTAACTTCGTGTTTGCTCAATTTCATGCTGTACCATATTTCTTCGTGCTGTGCTCTGTTGCCTCTC
>NW_017817244.1:0-226 GCF_001891065.2 Hippocampus comes
CTTGTGGGCGTTCCGGAACAGGCCGTTGAACCAACCACCGCGCGCCGTCCTTGCAAGCCACGCCGTCCCACTTATCTTTCCGGCCGGCGCGGAAAATCTCCTGCCTGAAAGACCGGCACAATTTCGGGCGGCGCACGGGGCCGCCGGCAAGCGCGATCTCCGCGCCCGGCCGCTGGATCATGAGATTTTCATAGATAAAGCCGCGGATTTCGCCATCGACGGCCAC
>NW_017817245.1:0-226 GCF_001891065.2 Hippocampus comes
CTTGGCGCTGTTGCCCTGTCCCTGACACTGTGAACATGCACGCTGCATTTGGGTAATCATGCCGGGTCCAATTTGACGCATTTCCACCACGACACCCTGTCCATTGCAGTGACTACAAGTAGTGACTTCTCCCACAATGACTTTGCGATTGACTGCAAGTTTGACCGTCTTGCCATTGTACAAATCTTCCAAGGACACCTTGATGGGGTGATTGACTGCAGGTCCC
>NW_017817246.1:0-226 GCF_001891065.2 Hippocampus comes
CTGAGCGAGACCGCGATGAAGCTGGCGGCGGGAACTCTGGACAACGTTGACAACGTCGGTTGGGTGCAGGTCGACCTCCCGCAGGCTTATGACTCGATGGTGGTGGTGGCGACCGTTGTCTACGCAGATGGGACACCCCCGTTGGTGACCCGGGTCCAGGAGCTCGACGAGCGTTCCTTTGCGGTGAAGGTCGATCGCTTCGACGGCCAAACGGGCCCCGTCGCTC
>NW_017817247.1:0-226 GCF_001891065.2 Hippocampus comes
CTGCGCCCTCTGGAACGTGCAGACGGGCCAAGAGCTCTCGGCCCCGGTTTGAGATTACCTGCAAAAATCGGAGCGCCGCGGGGGTAGGCTCACCGTAGACTCCGTGTGACCTTGGCCAGCGACAGGAAGCCCCATGAGCCCAACGCCTACTCCCCGCCTGAGTGACACGCAGCGCTGGCAGGCCGTTTGCGCACGCGATGCCAGCGCCGACGGACGCTTCTTCTAC
>NW_017817248.1:0-226 GCF_001891065.2 Hippocampus comes
CTGCAAGGGCAAAACCACGCAAAGCATCGATTATCGCTATGCGTTCAAATTTTGTAGGCGGGTTGGATATGTTGCTCATGATGTTGGTGATTGCTATATATTTACTAGAGTGCGAATTGTATCAAGTGTTACACTTTAAGCAAGAAAAATGTTTTTCGTAATTTTTACCAAAGTTTGCTTATGCCATATTGGTTATACATACTGGTAATTGTTTTGGCCATATATC
>NW_017817250.1:0-226 GCF_001891065.2 Hippocampus comes
CTGCGCCTGTGATGATGATTGCTGCTTTCGAGATTCGCTGCAACAAACCTTGATGACTGTAGGACGACCTTGTCAACAAGAAAGAAGCTGACATGCAACCAAAAGAGCTACACGCAGGCTGTGAGCTTGACAGCGACCGTCTTTTCTGCTGTTTCTCATTGTTTCGCGGGAGCAAAGATTCTTCAAGTCATGTTAGTGACGTCATATGGGGCTCACATGAGTCACG
>NW_017817252.1:0-226 GCF_001891065.2 Hippocampus comes
CTGGCTGCCATCGTCGACATCCTCAACAGCGAACACGCGCACCACATCATCACAGTGGAAGATCCCGTGGAGTACGTGCACCCGCGCAAGAAGTCGATGATGTCGCAGCGTGAGGTCGGTACGCACACGAAGAAGTTCGCCAACGCCCTCAAGGGATCGCTGCGCGAGGACCCGGACGTGATCGTGGTGGGAGAGTTGCGCGACACCGAGACCGTGCGCATGGCCC
>NW_017817253.1:0-226 GCF_001891065.2 Hippocampus comes
CTGGCGGGCGGCACGAATGGCTCCTCGACCCAAGCGTTCTCAAGGGCTGACGCTGTGCTGGAATCAAGTCGACCAGAAGGTGTGAGGCCCCGGGTAGCCTGAAACTCCCGGAGCGCTTGATCGGTACGATCATCCAGTTCGCCCCGCTGCGAACCGCGGTAGTAACCCAAGCCACCGAGAACGTCCTGGGCCTCCACCCAGGAGAGCTGCGCTGGCGATCCAAGCG
>NW_017817254.1:0-226 GCF_001891065.2 Hippocampus comes
TCACTGACCGCGTCCATTATGCTCACGTCATTGGCGACACTGCCGCCGCTGTTGCTCACAGTGATGGTGTACGTCAACACTTCTCCAGGCTGGGCAATGCCATCACCGCTGGCGTCTACCACACTCTTACTGGCAGCGACCTCTGGATCGGTCGGCGTGTCTTCATCACAGTCATTGGTCTGACCCGGAGCATTCGGACACTCATTCGGGACCGTCACACTATTGA
>NW_017817255.1:0-226 GCF_001891065.2 Hippocampus comes
CTGGGACCGCCGCAGCCGCGCCGGCCGCGGCGGCGAGGTCGAGGGCGAGCTCTTCCCCGACACCCTCCCGGCCATGCGCGAGACCGCGATCCGCACGCCCGGCGGCAACCCGGTCCCGGTCGAGGCCAGCCTGGCCACGATCCAGGTCCGGCCGCACGAGGACGGGGAGCCCGACCCCGAGGCGCCCCGCGGTCAGGTGCTCGTGTTCCGCGACATCAGCGAACGC
>NW_017817256.1:0-226 GCF_001891065.2 Hippocampus comes
CTGGGCCAATTGGAAATGCAGCGTCGTCAAACGCTCGATCGACTACAGCAATTGCAGTTATTGGATCAAAATGCAGCTTTAAACTTAGCCCCTGTTTTGCAAAACATTGCCCTCATTACGTCTGAACGAGCAGCAGGGTATCAGGATTATCTACAGCAATTGCAAGACAATGCTTATGGTTATGTTTTTCACAATATTTTGTTTCCCGCCGCAGTTCAAGGCGAAC
>NW_017817257.1:0-226 GCF_001891065.2 Hippocampus comes
CGAACGGTGAGGTGATCCGCCTGTTGAACCAGGCCGCCAATGGCGACTGGGGCACGCGGTACTTCAGGTTCTCGGATGGGGTCGAGCTGCAACGCGGCGAAGTGAACAACATCATCGTGCGCCAGCAAAAGGAGGCCGGGGAGCCGGTCATCTTCGGCTCGGCCGAGTTCGAGACCTACTACCACACGCAAGGCGACGGCTCGTATACGATCAGTGACTATCACCA
>NW_017817259.1:0-226 GCF_001891065.2 Hippocampus comes
CGATACTCGTCTACGATATCGAGCCCGAAGACCGCGGGCGCCCGTTCAAGGCGACGAAGGTAGCGCTTGATAGCGAAGGCTGGTGGTACCTCAGCGAGTCGGACGTGGTCGTCGACTTCGAGCCCCACGGGATCGGGATCAACCCGGCGACCGAGTTTCGCGCCGCACCACGGATCCCTGGGGACTACTACAGCCGGGGGAGGGGATCCGCGCTCGTCGATGCAGC
>NW_017817260.1:0-226 GCF_001891065.2 Hippocampus comes
CGAATTGGTCCAAAGCTGTGGTCCAGGCTTCCGGTGATTGTTGCGCCGGCTCGGGCGCAACCTCTGGCATGGCAAAGGACATCGCCTCAGCCCGCGCCTGACGCGCGACTCCAAAGGCGGGTTCCAGCGCGGATCGCCTGTAAAAATATTCCTGCAGGCCCCCATGGGCGATGTCGGATGTGTCTTTGGCCCAATAGACGACACTGGGGCGGCGAAAATTCTTTTC
>NW_017817261.1:0-226 GCF_001891065.2 Hippocampus comes
CGATATCAGCCTCTTCAACGACCTTTTGGCGTTCAATTTCACGCTGGCGGATCTCGCGTTCGGAAGCGATGCGGGCTTCAGAAATCTGACGTTCGTTTACGATCCTCGCTGTCTCGATCGCTTCACGGGACAATAGCGTCGCCTGTTCAGCGTCCTTTTCTCGCTCTGACCGTTCGCGGGCAAGTTCAGCGCGCTGTTGGGCGCGGCGAAATTCGATATCGCGTTC
>NW_017817262.1:0-226 GCF_001891065.2 Hippocampus comes
CGATTCAAACGGGACAGGATGGTCAGGTGGTGCAGCTGGCTGATATCGCGACGGTCAGGAAACACATTGCCGATCCACCGAGCAGTCTGGCCATCGTGGATGGCAAACCGGCCATCGCACTGGGGATTTTCAATCGCGACACATCCCGGATTGATGTCTGGGCAAAAGAGATCGATGAGCGGCTGGCTGAAATTCGTTCACAGTTGCCCGGCGGCGTGACACTGAA
>NW_017817263.1:0-226 GCF_001891065.2 Hippocampus comes
CGATGTCCCGAAGCTGGTGAAGCAGACTCTAAAAGAACTCAAACTCACCCCTGATAATGTCCCAGATGCCGCGAAGGGAGCGGATACGATCCGAAGGATGATGAGTAATCTCGCCACCGTCGCACAGGGCCTTGCAGAACTCCGCAATCCCTACGGATCAGGCCACGGCAAGGATGCTGGGACGAAAGGGCTAGGACCTCGGCACGCTCGCCTCGCCGTAGGTGCG
>NW_017817264.1:0-226 GCF_001891065.2 Hippocampus comes
CGAGCGGGAAGTCTCGCGACTGGTCAACGAATACAATCAGCTGATCGACGAGCAGCGTTACGCGGAAGCTACCTTCGTGGCCCGTCAGGCCTTTGATCTGGCTCCTGAAAACGAAGCCGCCATCATCATGATGGAAAAGGCCAAGCTGCAGGCGAGGTTTGCCGAGTACGAATTGATCAAGGAAGCCAAGGAAGAGGGTTTCCTGGACACGATGGCCGATGTCGAC
>NW_017817265.1:0-226 GCF_001891065.2 Hippocampus comes
CGCCAAAGTTGAAAACTTTACTTTACCGTAAAGTAAACTTTGGGAAGTGCTCGACACAGGGCAGGGCTCGCAGTACACGGCGCCTCGTGAGATCCAAAAAGTGGCTCTTCGCATCGTTCGTCGCGCTCGGCTTGCTCTACGCCCCCGCGGCCCACGCAAAAAAGGCACCTCGCTTTGCGGTCATCGTCGATGGCCCGAGTGAGTCTTTTCAGCGGGCGCTGAGCAC
>NW_017817266.1:0-226 GCF_001891065.2 Hippocampus comes
CGCCGACCTTTGCCGCCACCCTCAGGTCCAAAAGCTCATCGAAGCGGCCGTCTCCGAAGTCAATGCGAAGCTGGCCCGCTTTGAACAGCTTCGACGCTTCGCTCTCCTCCCTGTGGCCCCCAGCACCCAACGAGGAGAGCTGACGCCCACAGGGAAGGTGCGCCGGGCCGTATTTCAAGAGCGCTACGCCGAGTTGGTCGCTGGCCTCTACGGCTAACTGGCGCTC
>NW_017817267.1:0-226 GCF_001891065.2 Hippocampus comes
CGCCGAGGCGCCAGCAACCCCGGCACCGTCTGGCGGCAACGACGCCGGCTCGGCCGCCGGCGGCGACCACGCCGGCGCCCCGACCGAGGCGACGATCACCATCGAGGGCTTCGCGTTCGACGGTCCGGCGACGGTCGCCCCCGGCGCTTCGCTCACCGTCACCAACCTCGACGGCGCCCCTCACACCCTGACCTTCCGCTCGGGTGAGGTCGACACCGGCAACCTC
>NW_017817268.1:0-226 GCF_001891065.2 Hippocampus comes
CGATTCATACAAAACCATTCCAGCCGATTTAAGGCACACTGCAAACCGTCTTATAAAATGGAAACATTGCAAACCTTAACAAAAACATCAATAAAGATACTTTGAAGCCTTTGATTTCAAAAGCACTCGCATTAAAGTAAATGGGAGGATTCACTGTTGCAGAGTAAACAAAGCGCTGTGACGAGCTAATACCCTTCGCTTCTGTTTTTGTAACACAAAAAAAAAA
>NW_017817269.1:0-226 GCF_001891065.2 Hippocampus comes
CGCCGCCATTGCACTTAATCTGGCGCAGCGTGGTGCGTCTGTTGTTATCCACGGCCGTGCGCCGTCTGATCATCTTCAAACCGTTTTCGATCAAATCGTCACGGCCGGTGGTCAGGCGAGATCGGTACATGGAGATTTTGCAACAATCGCCGACTACGATTCCTTCGCGAAAACGGCCTGGGACCAATTCGGTCGCTTGGACATCCTTGTCAACAATGCTGGTGGC
>NW_017817270.1:0-226 GCF_001891065.2 Hippocampus comes
CGCAGTTTTGTCGTGGCAAACGGCAACGTTGTCGCTGCTTAAGTTGGACGTGTTGCTCTCATCCTCTCAGGTAAGCTTTCGACGCTTCCGGCACGAAGGAAGGAAGTTCAAACTTACTTGTCACTTGCACAAAAACCAGAAATGGAAACGAAGAAAAGAAAAAGGGAAAGGACGCTCTCGTTGATCGTTTGCCGTCATGAGCACGATTGTCCCAGCTGCTGCTGCT
>NW_017817271.1:0-226 GCF_001891065.2 Hippocampus comes
CGCTAAGATGCGATTTCTAAACGCATTTCATACACGAAACAGGTAGTTCCTCTGCCTGCTGACAGGTAGCAGCTCTTGCTCTCGGTTCATTATCGAATATATTTGTCTAATTTCTTAGTAAAATAAATGTGATTGTTCGTTAAAATAAATTGAATACATTTTTAAAACAAGTTCACTTTTCTAGTCAAATAAATGTAATTTTTCGCTGTTCACTTTAATAAGCAAA
>NW_017817273.1:0-226 GCF_001891065.2 Hippocampus comes
CGCTCTCGGAGGGATGAAACCGAGACGGGCGAGATGTGGCCCGCTATTGACGACTCGGCGGCCGCGCACGAAGCCGGACCTTGATCCAGATATGGCACGGATCGTGAGCGCACTTCATGCTGCCGGCCAGGTCCTTTCGCTTTGGACGCTTTAGACTTCACTTTGGTTTCAAGGGCGAAGCGTACGTTGGCTATTGCCTCGTGCGGCTTTGCTGAAACCGGATGGA
>NW_017817274.1:0-226 GCF_001891065.2 Hippocampus comes
CGCGACTAAACTCATCTTCGTGACAGGAAGCTCAAAGCGTGCGATCGAAGATCATTTCGATACCGACGCTGAGCTCGAAGCCGCGCTCGCCAAACCCGGCAAAGAGGAGCTGCTTGCCTCCATTCGAGAGGTGGTGCCGGAGGGCGTGAGCTGCATCTACATTCGTCAGGGTGAGCCGCTTGGCCTTGGGCACGCCGTGCTGTGCGCGCGGCCAGCCGTTGGTGAC
>NW_017817276.1:0-226 GCF_001891065.2 Hippocampus comes
CGTAGACTATCCGCCACTCTGGAGTGTCGCTCTCCGTATCTTCCCTGAAGAATTGGGAGACCTTGTTCATAGAGCCTTTGCGCTTCTTTGAACTCTCCCTTGCGCATCAAAATCGACGCAAGATTATTGTTTGCTTTAACTGTCTTGATTGAATTCGAATATCCAAGTTGGCGGTGCATCGCCACCGCCCAGCGGGCGAATACCTCCGCCATCTCGTAGCTACCTC
>NW_017817277.1:0-226 GCF_001891065.2 Hippocampus comes
CGTAGGTGACGGTTCCGTCGCCGGCGCGGGTGCCGTCGATCTTGACCAGCGCACGCTCGGAGTCGGCGCGACGCTGTAGGCCGTAGCGATCCTCGATGGTCCGCGCGAAGCCGATGCGATGACGCAGGCCCAACTCCTGCTCGTGCAGCAGCAGCGTGGAGTAGTGGGACATCCCTTCGGAGAGGATGTTGCCGCTCGGACCGTTGCCGGGTGTCAGGATGTTGCC
>NW_017817278.1:0-226 GCF_001891065.2 Hippocampus comes
CGTCCGCGCCCAGAAATTCTCCAAGACCGCCGCCCAGAAGATCCAGGACGCCGGAGGAACGATCGTCCTGCTCGACCCGCGTGGTCGTGAGCTCGCTCCTGAGGCGTCCGCCGAGACCTCCGAGGCTTGAACCCCGCCCGGCCGAGCCACCCCAACCGAACCGAACCGTGATCCAGCAGATCTCTCAAGCCCTCAAGAACGCGGAGCTCCGCCAGAAGGTCCTCAC
>NW_017817279.1:0-226 GCF_001891065.2 Hippocampus comes
CGTCTGGAGTGACTTCGACCTCGACGGCGACCAAGACCTCTACATCTCCAAGTGCCGCCAGGGCGTGAACAACCCCAACAGCGGCGAGCGCCTCAACCTTCTCTTCCAGAACAACGGCGACGGCACCTACACCGACGTCGCCGAGGACGTCGGCTTGCTGCCCCGCGGTCAGACCTGGGCGTCCGACTTCGCCGACATCGACAACGACGGTGACATGGACGCGTTC
>NW_017817281.1:0-226 GCF_001891065.2 Hippocampus comes
CGTCGCCGTTGCCGCCCATTCCCGCTAGCAAGCCAGTGTCCAGGATCTCGCTGTCGGTGACGCCGCAGGTTCTGCAATTGAGCATCTCGACGCCGAGGTCGAGGTTCCAGAGGAACTGGCTCTCACTCACACGCATCCCCGCACAACCCGCAGCTCGCAGGCCCGCGCCTGCGGAGTAGCGACTCGCCACGCGGGAGAAGCGAAGCCCACGGCAGCCCTGAACGTC
>NW_017817283.1:0-226 GCF_001891065.2 Hippocampus comes
CGGCAGTCGAAGAACAAACTGTTGTCACTAGCGAGATGTCCGAAAACATGCAACGCGCCGCTGCTGAAGCCGCCGCAATTGGCAGCAACGCTGCTTAGACGTGACAGTCCGCTAGTTGAGGTTGCGTGCGCAACGCCTAGATGACAAGAGAATCTGACCCCTGAGCGGCCAAGCGCTCCAAACTAGACCATATGGCATTGACCGTCACCCTTCCCTTGCAAGTTTA
>NW_017817284.1:0-226 GCF_001891065.2 Hippocampus comes
CGGCAGTGTCGCGAGCGCATCGAGCACGAGATGATGGGTGCCGATATGGGCGGGGTGCCAATCATCGTCATGGGGTATGAAGATGGCGTCTGGCGCTTCGGCGTTCAGGATGTCAGCGATCACCGCAACCGCCGCCCTCCAGATTTCCGGCCGCTGCTTGCGGGTGTCGAGATCGATATCGGCTAGCCCGTTCTCGACGGTCCGGATGAGGCCAAAGCCGATGAAA
>NW_017817285.1:0-226 GCF_001891065.2 Hippocampus comes
CGGCCCAATCTCCCTTCTGGATGGCGTCATCGAGTTCAGAATATGTGGATCGCAGGCTGTTTTCGCCACTCAGCTCATCTCGACTGCGCGCCGCACTCAAGTCTTCATTGGTCAAGCTGCGGCTTCCTGTCCCGGTGGATGAGCCCGTGGCCGCAGCACCAATTGCAGCTCCAGTCAATGCAGCCGCTCCACCGATACCGCCTCCAACGTACATTTGACCCGCTCC
>NW_017817286.1:0-226 GCF_001891065.2 Hippocampus comes
CGGCCTTCTCTGTTTCACCCAGTTCCATCAGAACACAGCCAAGGCTGGCCCTTGCTTCGATGTATGAGGGTTCAAGTTCAACCGCATTGTAATAACGCTCTCGAGCTGCAGTCAGATCGCCGATTTGATAGAGAAGCTCGGCAACTCTGAAAACAATATCTGCGCTTGGTCCCTGCGACATGAGGATCGTTCGGTAGCAGTCTATCGCCGCAGCCAAATCCCCTTC
>NW_017817287.1:0-226 GCF_001891065.2 Hippocampus comes
CGGCGGCAAGCCAGCCGAGCTTCGACGATCGGTCTACAGCCTTATCTCGTAGCAGTCAGCGTATGTTCGGTGCGATGGGGCTTTGGCCAGCTATCGAGGCCGCCTCCACGCCGATTCGTTCGATTCATGTTTCGGAACGAGGGCGATTTGGGTTCTCTCACGTCGATGCGGAAGAACAAGGCGTAGCAGCACTTGGCTACGTGGTCATCAACCGCGTTCTCGGTGA
>NW_017817289.1:0-226 GCF_001891065.2 Hippocampus comes
CGGGACGAGCTGTCGCTGATCTCGGCTCGTAGCAGTGATGCCTAAGAAACCCATTGCCCTTGTCGTCGGCGCCTGGATACTTGGCCTTAGCTTCGGGTTTGGACTGATCGGCGAGTTGTTGACCATCTGGGTTTCGCCCGGGCTCGGGTCGGATTCCTACTCGGCAGGCTACAAGATCGGTCAGATGCTCACGGTGTTGGTGATCCGGGGCATTCCGATCTTCCTC
>NW_017817290.1:0-226 GCF_001891065.2 Hippocampus comes
TAAAAATTTTCACGGGATATTAACCACATTTGCTCAGCCTGTGCGTACACGTATATGTATTTGTAGGGGGATAGGGAAACAGGCTGCAAGCCCGTTTCAACACAAGCTATCAATAGGAAAACCTAGCCTCCTTCAACATTAGTTTTGATAGGCAGTTGCAGCAGAGGGGCTGGGAAAATATGTTGAATGCTGAAGAACTCCAGAGAGATATTGGTAAGTTAGAGGA
>NW_017817291.1:0-226 GCF_001891065.2 Hippocampus comes
CTGTGAAGTCGACGTGCTAACCACTGGATACCGGGCCGCCCGCTTTGCAGAACAGTTCACAGAAAACAACAAAATCCGCAAATAGAACAAAACGCGGACAGTCACGCAATCGTAACCATCTTCCAGCATGTCCGCCTTGCTGTGTGAAGCGCTTCTCCGTGAAAGAGGAGAGAGAATCCAAGTGTCCTTTCACCGGCGGATCGGAGTCGTCACGCTCGAGATGTGC
>NW_017817292.1:0-226 GCF_001891065.2 Hippocampus comes
TAAAGAGAAATGAAAAATTTTACAGTTGTTTGGTTCCTCAATTTTTTAAAAAAGTTCACCTTAACCAAGTTCAGCCGAAGTTTAGCTTTCAAAAATTCGTTTGTTTAGATGAGCAAAATAAAAAATTTAAGATTTTTGACTCAGAAAAAGAATTTGAAGAAAACGTCAAGTTAGCAAACTTAACTAGTACTATTCTAATAAAAAAAGCGGGTAATTTTTCTTTCTC
>NW_017817294.1:0-226 GCF_001891065.2 Hippocampus comes
TAAGGAAGACGAGGAGCGCATCCTGACCCACGACCCGACGCGCTCGGCGATGGCCGACCTCAAGCCCGTCATGACCAGCCAGGAGCTCGTCGACCTGCAGCAGCAGACGCAGCGCGTCGAGGTCGACCCGACGCTGGTCGGCTACATCGTCGATATCGCCCGCGCCACCCGCGAGAGCGAGCACCTGCAGATCGGCGTCTCCCCGCGCGGCTCGCTCGCCCTCACC
>NW_017817295.1:0-226 GCF_001891065.2 Hippocampus comes
TACGAGATGACCATCGCCCGCACGGCTACGCTGAAAGAGGCATATATTTTCTGATGCGCCGGTTCACCGATAAAAAGCTGGTCGTTGCCAGTCACAATGAAGGTAAGGTTTCAGAGATCCGTGCCCTTTTAGAACCCTATGGGATCGAAACCGTCTCGGCGGGAGAGTTGGGTCTGCCGGAACCGGCGGAAACAGAAACAACCTTTCAGGGCAATGCCGCGATCAA
>NW_017817297.1:0-226 GCF_001891065.2 Hippocampus comes
CGCCGGGTTGGGAGTGGGTCTCTTTTATGGTGCGTAGCGTCCACAGCGGGAGATGAACTCGGCAAAGGCTGCCGCGATGTGACTAAAAACCTTCCAGGAATTCGAACACCAATGATGACGCTTTCCAAGTGGATCGAATGATCAACTGATTGGGTCCGATACCTTGAATTTAAGTGTCCGCCGCAAGCTTCAACCATGTTAATATTTACTTTTTAACCAAGCGTAA
>NW_017817298.1:0-226 GCF_001891065.2 Hippocampus comes
TATGGCGAATGGATTGGTGTGCCAACCTGTCTTCGCATGCCTGGAATGGATGATCATGTAATGAATTTTGTTCTCGCTACGCCTCCCACCGGAATCCGTGTTAAAGGAGAACATGTGAGCACTTCCACCATGAAAAGCAACGGAACGGTTCGAGAGCACTCCAAGGTCTACGGCCACCCCGTGTTTGACGAGTCTCCCCCAGTATCTGCAAGTATGCAGCTTGTAA
>NW_017817299.1:0-226 GCF_001891065.2 Hippocampus comes
TAGAAATTCCATTAACAATAGCTAAAGCAATATTTGTTAAAAAGAAAGGCAAATCTACTTCTACATTTGCATTAAAAATATGGTCATAAGCATTAAAATTAAGAGGTGCCCCACATTCAGTACCATTTGCTATGGCAATATTCCTAATATTATCCTGTTGAGGATAGCCCATACTTTTATATTCATTTAGGAAACTTCCATGTAGTGTTGAATTATCAACTGATAC
>NW_017817301.1:0-226 GCF_001891065.2 Hippocampus comes
AAAAAAAAAAAAAACGACATCCCCACACCCTCCCAAAAAAATGCAAGTTACGAAAAATACTGTTCAAAATAGACCAAAACTATAAAAACAAGAACATATCGTAAAAAAGTCTCAAAATATTTACTAACTTTAAAAATATTTTGAATGTAATATATTCTTGATTTATTTAATCAAGAATGTATTACATTAAAAACATTAAAAATACATGTAAAAATGTATGCGCTCA
>NW_017817303.1:0-226 GCF_001891065.2 Hippocampus comes
TCACTTGGAAATGTGATCCAAGGACAAAACACCACCCTGCCGGTGACCATCGAAAACATGGTGTATCACACTCAGGCGGTCAGTCGTGGAGTAGAACATGCTTTCCTGATAGCCGATATGCCCTTTATGAGCTATCGCGATAGCGTCACTGCAGCCAATTCAGCGCAGCGATTGATGGCTGAAGGAGGCGCCGAAATGGTAAAGCTAGAAGGTGGTCAGTCGGTAC
>NW_017817304.1:0-226 GCF_001891065.2 Hippocampus comes
TCAGCATAGATCAAAATCTGGCCCCAGAGGCCTACGAGTAAGACCACCTCGAAGGCCACGATTCCGAGTTGAAGCCCATCAAGGGGTTTGTGCTGCAGCACATAGAAACCGAGGCAGGCGGTACCCGGACCGATGAAAGCGACAAGATCGATGATCAACTGGAGGGCCTTGCGAGACTTTCTTCGAGGGTCGGAGCGGTGTGCTTTCTCCCAACCGAAGAGCCTCC
>NW_017817305.1:0-226 GCF_001891065.2 Hippocampus comes
TCATTGGCCTCACGGGGTTTGACCTGCGTCACAAACTCGGCCCGGCTGCTTCAGCAGCCGGGCAAACAACACCAAGCCATCACAAAAACGCCGCGTTGATCGACGCCCCCAGCCCCGCGCAGACGAGGCTGGGGTTGACGTTCGACGCGATCTGGCGCTGCGACTCTTCGACCGCTTCGATCACCGCGAGCCAGGGGGACAGCGCCCGCTCGGCGCCGGCCGGGTC
>NW_017817307.1:0-226 GCF_001891065.2 Hippocampus comes
TCCATTATTTTCTACAGTCAGAGTGTATTGGTCGGTCCGATCTACTAGAGCCTGAAAATCTTGGGCTCGACTGATCTCTAGTTCCAAAGTGGCTAGATTGGTGGCTATCAGGTGCCCTTGAGCCTGTCTCACCGCTCTGGCCGAGGCGGGAAAAATCCCTATCAAGATGACTAACACGGTAAGGAAAAGGGTGGCTGCAATCACCGTTTCGATAACCGTCAATCCA
>NW_017817308.1:0-226 GCF_001891065.2 Hippocampus comes
TCCAGATCACCAATGGTATTTAAGGCCGGGCACGACTCATCGGTGGTCAGGTCATCGTTGATCGTCACCGGACCGGCCAGCGTGATATTACCGGTGTTGGTCACAACGAATTGATAATTGATGACATCACCAGGCGCTGTATATGGATTGCCGCTGGTAATGCTTTTAACCAGAGTCAGCTCGGGGCTGGCCGGTAGAATTTGCGTATCGCTATCATCATCGGTAA
>NW_017817309.1:0-226 GCF_001891065.2 Hippocampus comes
TCCCCCGGGGTCCAGGTGTCAGCCATGCCGGCGTACCACTTGAGGGTCGGCATCAGGCCGAGCGAATCGAGCGTGTCCGACTCCGGCCATGTATTCGGCACGTCTAGAGCCCGAGGCGAATCAAGCGGCGCATCGGGCGTGGGCAGCTGCTGCATCGCGCGGTGAAACGGCGTGAAGACCTGGTAGGGCCTACCCTGCTTGGTTTGCAACTCCCAGGGCTCAAACA
>NW_017817311.1:0-226 GCF_001891065.2 Hippocampus comes
TCATTTTCATTTGATAGAACCCCCCTCCTCAAAACAAGATGACTTCTGAGAGGCCTAAAAGAATGGAGTGTAAAATGTGCTGTTATTCTTCATCAAACATTCCATCCAACGTTCCGATGTCATCTTATCAAGATGACTGGAGAAGGTAGCAGAAGCACTGGGGAAACTGAAACACTCTTTCGATACATTTCAAGGGGGAAAAAAACAACATGATATTTGGAAAACA
>NW_017817312.1:0-226 GCF_001891065.2 Hippocampus comes
TCCGCCGAGGCCCAACCGTCACCGAGGAGGAGGGAACCGTGGGCACCGTCGAACCGGGTCTCGGGCAGCGTGAGGTCGAGGGCGACGAGTTGTGGATCGAACAGCGGGCTCATTGCCGCCTCACCGTCCGTCAACTCCCCATCCTCGGGTGGAGTCGACGGGCAGGCCGTCAGCAACACGGTCAGCAACACAACCAACAGCAACGTCCGGGCGAGGAAGCCGATCC
>NW_017817313.1:0-226 GCF_001891065.2 Hippocampus comes
TCCGTGGAAGAATTCCCAACTTGGATGCCCATTTGATTAATGAGAATGGCAAATGATTCAATTTTAGGTGCCAACTCATGAGCAGAGCTTCATCTCTTGGTGTCACGGGATCGTCGATCTGGGTAGGTGTCTCATGCGGATTTGGAGAAATCGAAAACTTGATGCGATGAGGTTCTGAGGCCGAAGCTTCTCCCTCGTGTTCAATGATGGGAGGAGACGGAAGATC
>NW_017817314.1:0-226 GCF_001891065.2 Hippocampus comes
TCTAAATATTAGCCAAAATGAAGTGAATCACTTTTTAGAAGGATTCCATCGTGCAATCACTCATCAAACCGTACTATCATGATGCACCAATTTACTTCCGTACACGATGTTCCTAATGTGTTGCAACTAGTAAAAGAAGGCCTTGCTCTAAAAGCTAATCCCTATCAAGACGAGGAACTGGGCAAGCAAAAAACCTTAATTCTTTTATTTTTCAATCCTAGTTTAC
>NW_017817316.1:0-226 GCF_001891065.2 Hippocampus comes
TCTCATCAAATCATAATAACTTTAATCTATTAATAACTATAAACAGATATCTCATTAGATAATAAGTGAAATCAAAAGTTCTTAATATTACACAAATAAACATCATACTTAATAACCCATAAAATTCACTATCCGCCAAACTTTCTCCTTAGTAAACAAATTTTTTACCAATTTTTTATGCATTTTCATTATAAAATTATCGTCAACCAAAGTTTATAACATATAA
>NW_017817317.1:0-226 GCF_001891065.2 Hippocampus comes
CGTTAGCATTAAGCTAGCGGACTCAAAGGCTAGGCGACGTGGTTGTTTGAACAAAACAAGCTGTAATTCGCCATTCATTTTAAAACATCCAGGAAGAAAAGTGAGATGTCGACGTTTGATTGATTTTATGTGTGGAAAAACACCAGTCCTGTAGTTGTAGCCCTGTGTCATGAAACTCCCACTGCCATGCTTGACTCTAGGCAAGACACACTCGTCTTTGCCCCCC
>NW_017817318.1:0-226 GCF_001891065.2 Hippocampus comes
TCTCGATCTCTTACATCCCCATTCTTACGACCTTCGAGAAGCCACGATGCGTCGATCTTCCCTGGCCATCCAAAACGGTATCGCCAGACCGCTCAAGGGCGACAATGCCAGCAGGCAGAGGCCTCCGATCCGCCAGCGGCACCGGAGGGACTTGGTACGATCAAAAATCTCTCGCCACTGCGAGGGTTTGAGCAGCCAGGGCAGATGAGCTGCGGCAACCACTGGC
>NW_017817319.1:0-226 GCF_001891065.2 Hippocampus comes
TCTCGTCCCGCAGCGCCAACCGATCTACACGGCAAAGATGGTCGCCGACCTCGACTACCTGTCGGGCGGTCGCGTCGACTTCGGCGTCGGGATCGGGTGGCTCGAGGAGGAGTTCGACGCGCTCGGCATGGACTTCGGCTCCCGGGCGCCACGCACCAACGAGTACATCGGCGCGATGCAGGCGCTCTGGACGCAGAGCCCGGCGGCGTTCTCGGGCGACACGGTC
>NW_017817320.1:0-226 GCF_001891065.2 Hippocampus comes
TCTTTTTTCTGATTTTTATATTTTAGCTAGAACATTTTTTTATGAGACAACTTAGTGTTAGTGATTTAATTGTAGCATGCGCAAAAGTCCCCTCTTTTACCACCTTCGAGGAGCGCATTCATCCACTGATTCATGAACTTTGTGGAGAAGTCGAAACTGCTGAAATCATTCCCGTTCCCAAAAATAACCTAATCGTTTATGTACCTGGCACTCGCCCAGGTCTTCC
>NW_017817321.1:0-226 GCF_001891065.2 Hippocampus comes
TCTTTTTTTGACTTGGTACGTTTTGGTTGATTCTTTGTCTGCTTGGCACTTTTATTTAAAGTGAATGGTTTTTTTCTGACCGAAGGTTTTAAGTCGGTACCGTCAGTCCAATCTTCAAGGGTCAAGCGAGGAGAGTCACCTAGGACATTCGAAAGGAAGGCTTTATGGTTTAAAAGCACACTTAATCTTTCACTAACTTCTTGATTTTTAAACAGGTCATTTAAAA
>NW_017817322.1:0-226 GCF_001891065.2 Hippocampus comes
TCTGGGTCTACGACAGCGGCACGGACACGATCCGCAACTACGACAACATGTTTGTCGAGCAGAGCGCCGTCCCCGGCACGGCCGCCAACGGCCTCGGCACTGGTGAAGGCCTCGGCCTGATCGGCACGACGGTCTATGTCTGCGCGACCGGCTCCGGCAACGTCGGCATCTTCGACCCGAACCTCGTCCGCGCCGATGGCATCCCCTACGGCAGCGGCTGCCCGGC
>NW_017817323.1:0-226 GCF_001891065.2 Hippocampus comes
TCGTCCAACATCGCCTTCGCCCTGATGGGCATCGAGCTCGGGGCCGAGGGACTGGTCGAGGAGGCCGGCCGCTTCGGGTTCGAGCAGCCCCTTCCGGTCGCCGGCCTCGGCACGACGTTCAGCTCGCTCGACACCGAACCCACCCTTCCCCTCGACGACCGACCGGTCTCGCAGACGGTCGACACGTTGACCCGGACCTCCTTCGGCCAGGGGCAGGTCGTCGCCA
>NW_017817324.1:0-226 GCF_001891065.2 Hippocampus comes
TCGTGTCGCGCGCAGCAACTCGGCGCGCCAGCCCTCGCGACCTAGCCGGCCTGCGTCTCACGCTCGCGACGGTTCCCGGAGTCGCCGAAGCGCTCGAGAACGCGGCGTCGGATGTCTTGCAACGCATTCGCGTCGATCTCGATCCGGTTCCCGAAGTCGGCGAGCTACTCGCCCACGCTCTCGCCGAAGATCCGCCCGCCCAGCTTCGTGACGGCGGAGTCATCGC
>NW_017817325.1:0-226 GCF_001891065.2 Hippocampus comes
TTATCAACAATGGCTTTTCAAAGAAGTTCATCCACAACACTATGAAAAATAGAAGTAATGCCCAAAGTGAACCAGCAACTCAACCTATAACCACTACAGTGTTACCATATGTTCAAGGAGTCAGTGAGAGGCTTGTAGTCCTCAAAGATTACAATATCAGAGGGGTAATGAAAACCTCCACTATTAAACAACAACTGTCCAAACCCAAAGACCAGATACCAAACAA
>NW_017817326.1:0-226 GCF_001891065.2 Hippocampus comes
TCGAGTCACGAAAAGCAGCCCTTAGTGTTATCGTAACACTTTTTTACAAGTAAGTAATGCCAAGAACATGTGTGTCGCCTTGTTGATGGTGCGCGTTACCATTTACCACTTCCACATTTTTTGCATTGTGCATCACAATATTTTGTCATTGGATTTGCGTACATGCAGTCCAGAAGGCTGGCCCCACGCATGGAGCTGTTGCCCCCCCTCTCTCTCTCTCTCTCTC
>NW_017817328.1:0-226 GCF_001891065.2 Hippocampus comes
TTAGATTTCGAATTACTTTTAGAAGTATATCAAAATGACGTAGAGGAGTTAGAAACAGGAGAATCGTCTGAAAATGATTTATCTTTTACACAAGATTCTATATTAGAAGGAGTGAAACGTGCGTTAGAAAAAATCAATAAATATTTCAAAGATTAATTTTCACTCTTTCTTCGATTATAACTTTTCAAAAAATTTTCTCGCTAAGATCAATAAATTAAAACTTTCA
>NW_017817329.1:0-226 GCF_001891065.2 Hippocampus comes
TTCACCCATGCCCATGTTCACCCATGTTCATCTTCAAGCTTCTTCGTACAACAGGCAGTAATCTCGTTGATTGTCATTTTTTTTGCGCGTCCGAACGCGTGAGTTCTGCCTCTGCACCCAGCGCATGATCGGCCTTGGCCATTATTAATTCGCCCCTGACGTCCATCACGAGGGCCTTGGTCTTGGCATTCATCTTGATAGGCTTCCCGGGCAAATCCAATGCATC
>NW_017817330.1:0-226 GCF_001891065.2 Hippocampus comes
TTCATCCACTCCAGAACCCGCGAGCTTGTCGCCACGATGGGCGCCGAGGACATCCTGCTGGAACCCAATGTCGGTGCCGTTGGCATGCTGGACTTTGCAGCCGCCCCCGACACGATTGTCGAAGGCGCCAAGACGGTGGCGCAAAACGAAGCCCGGCTTCGCGCACTCACCACCAACCGGGACAGGTTGATCGCCCGGGCTCCGGTTGGCGATATCAGGAACGCAC
>NW_017817332.1:0-226 GCF_001891065.2 Hippocampus comes
TGAAAATTCCTCTAGCAAGCTGAGACACTGACACTTTAACTTGTCAGTTTGTTACTTTTACAACAAGCAAATCATTATTAATGTTTACAATTCCACCATAGTGAGAAGCAAGGTTTGCAACTCCTCGTTAGCTTAAATCACACTTTGAACTTTTATTTGCAGAGATGGTTGAAAGAATTGTTTACACCAACAGGTTGAACTGATTATATGGGCAGGAAAAAAAAAA
>NW_017817333.1:0-226 GCF_001891065.2 Hippocampus comes
TTCCCGGCCGGCGGCGAATAGACCTTCACTGCCCCTTTTTCGGATCCTCCGTCGCCTGCTGGTAGTCTCGGCAGATCGGAGGATCCGTTTGTCTTGTAACGACAGGAGAACCAGCTTCATGAATCATCGTCGTCCTTCTCATAGATCAGGACTCGTTCTCGTCTCCATTCTCGTCGGGCTCGTGGCCGCAGGGTCGATTCTGGCCGAAGAGGCCGGTAACGAGTCC
>NW_017817334.1:0-226 GCF_001891065.2 Hippocampus comes
TTCGCCACCTATTGCGAATGCATGAATATGAAGATAAAGATTTGATTTACAATAAAATCGGCAAACCGCATTTAAAAGACGGCAATCATATCTCAATTTCGCACTCGCACAATTTTACGGGCATTGTCATAAGTTCGTCCCATGAAGTAGGAATTGATATTGAAAAGCAAGGTGACAAAATTTTACGGATTGCCCATAAATTCACACCTGTCGAAGAATATAGAAC
>NW_017817335.1:0-226 GCF_001891065.2 Hippocampus comes
TTTAATTTGACCATTAATAATCGAAGAGAGAGTTATGATTATGATTACCAGGCGATTTGGGGAGATTATAAGATGCCGATTGAAGTGACAAATCACCTGGCAAGTAGAACCATGGATTTTGTGGAATTCCAGCAATTAACCAAGGAAAGATTACAGCTAGTTAAGAATGGAAAGGAGATTGTTCGGTTGAAAAAAATCGGAATAAGTAATATTCATGCCCTCCGTC
>NW_017817337.1:0-226 GCF_001891065.2 Hippocampus comes
GCTCACCCTATGCCCTTTGACGTCGCCGCCGGCCATCTGCCTGAGCTGACTCTCCAGCCGTCGGATCTCCTGCTGGAACTCATCTCTCTCGTGTTCGCGCTCAACGGCTTGTTCCTGTTCGAACACAAATGAAATCCAAGTCACTTACATGAAAACATTGGGATGGAAATGATAATTGGTGAGCCGACTGTTGAAGATTCGTGTCTTGAAGCAAGCGCCCATCCAA
>NW_017817338.1:0-226 GCF_001891065.2 Hippocampus comes
TTTCAGATGCGTCCAGACGTCTAGCTGAAGATCGACATAGCTCTCATAATGGCCAGGCGCTTCTTCGCGCAGGCGAAACCAGGGATAGTCGGGCGCGGATACATATTGCGTCGCATGATTGCGGCGGATTTGCTCTGCTGCGCGCCCATTGGTCGGGCGAATATAGATAGCCTCATAATAGCGCGGGTTTTCTTGCACGCGAAAAGAGAGCCCTGAAAAGCCGCGC
>NW_017817339.1:0-226 GCF_001891065.2 Hippocampus comes
TTTCCATCCTCTTCGAAGGCCGATCGTTTTCGCCCCAGAGCTTCGCCTACGCCGACGACGTCTCCCTCCTGCTCGGCCTGGTGATCGACACCTCCGGATCTATGCAGCTGGTCATGCAAGATACCCAGCGCGCAGCCGCCAAGTTTCTCGGCACGGCGGTGCTCCCTCAGGACCGCGCCTTCCTGGTGGATTTCGATCAGCGCCCGCGGCTGCTACATCCCACGAC
>NW_017817340.1:0-226 GCF_001891065.2 Hippocampus comes
TTTTCCTTAATAGATTGTTGTCGTTTAATTTCTAGGAGCTCTCGTTCTTTTCTTGGGGTAGTGCGTATATTGGATAAGCGTTGTTTACTTTTGTTTTCCAATACCTTGATATTGGCATTTAATTCATTTTTGATATTTCGAAGGGAAGATTGAATCGTTGACCGGAGATTGATAATTTGTTCTTCGACTCCAAGCACTACAGGGTTGTTAGAGGTTCCAGATTTCA
>NW_017817341.1:0-226 GCF_001891065.2 Hippocampus comes
TTTCGTTACTTATGATTAATTGACGATCAAAGATGTCGGGCAGGCTGCGAGCGAGCGCGTCACTGCCGCCGCTTCACAATCCAGCTTGGATTTTTTATAATTGTGTTGAAGAAAAAAAAATCTAATCGGCAAGAGGCTTGCCGATTAAACAGCCGTCCGCCCGCGGTTCTCCGCGCCCGCCGGCGTGACCGCTCAAGGCTCCGAGGCTAATTGGTTGATCCTGCCA
>NW_017817342.1:0-226 GCF_001891065.2 Hippocampus comes
TGTCGCCGCTTCCCGCTTGCCTGACTCAATTTCGCGCGCAAGTCGTCATCGAGTCGCTCCGACGCACTTTGCGTGAGAGAGGCCGCAGACTCCGTCGGCGACTCATGTTGTCATTGGGGCTAACTAGTACACACGGGCTGCGTGGACAATGCACGTCTAACCTCCTTCCTTTTTTTTTTCCTCTTCTCCTCCTCCGTGTGTAACTGCTCACCCCTTCCCTCTCTGC
>NW_017817344.1:0-226 GCF_001891065.2 Hippocampus comes
TTGATTTGCTCGAATTCGTCAGCGGTTAATGCCGTCGTTTTCTTCAAGGTCGCGTCCGGCACGCCAATCTTGCCGATGTCGTGCAACAATCCCGTGAGATAGAGTCGATCGCAGTCCTCTTGAGAAAGCCCCATTTGGGCGCCGATCATTTTGGAAAATATCGCCACGCGATCGGAGTGACCACGAGTGAATGGGTCTTTCGCTTCAATCGTCGAAACCAACGTGC
>NW_017817345.1:0-226 GCF_001891065.2 Hippocampus comes
TTTTTTTTTTTTGGGTGGTGGGGGGGGGGTCGTGCTTTGTCAAAAGAGCCTTTCCTCCCACACGGAGGATCAATAGGGTCGTACTTTATATCACAATTTCTCGAGGGAAAGTAGCTACACTTCCATGATCTTTTGGGGCTTCTGTCATCCTCTCTTTTGCTCGATAGGGTAAAGACGGAACCTTGCGTCAGTATTTTTTATTGTATTTAACGTGTACAGTGAACAA
>NW_017817346.1:0-226 GCF_001891065.2 Hippocampus comes
TTTTTTTTTTTGTCGGTACATTTTAAATCTTCTCTTCAATACTTAAAACTCAGCATTTCACATACAATGGAAGGTAAAACAACAAGGCGATGACAGCGACCCCTTGTGGCGACAGTCACTTTCATGACACTGCTTTTGAATACATGATGTCACCCAACCAAAACTTTAGCCTAATGGCGGAATTGCCTGTGTCATTTCTGAAAATTTTGGGAAAGAAGAAAAACAA
>NW_017817347.1:0-226 GCF_001891065.2 Hippocampus comes
TTGTCGACGAAGCTCTAAAAAGTTGTCCTATAGTAAAAAATGTTTTAGTTGCAAAACGTATTGGCAGTACTGTTCATATGGAAAACGGAAGGGATGAATGGATAGAAGCACTTTTAGAAAATGCTGATCTTCATTGCGAGCCGGAAATAGTAGATGCGGAAGATCCTTTATTTATATTGTATACTTCCGGATCTACCGGAAAACCTAAGGGTATGATGCATACTAC
>NW_017817348.1:0-226 GCF_001891065.2 Hippocampus comes
TTTGTGTGTGTTTTGCCTATTGCCTTTTCTTTGGATCAATTTGTTTTAAAAAAATTTGTCGACAAAGTCATATTTTGTTGTTGTTTTTTTCTTCTCATCACAGGCCGTCTGAATCTTGCAAATCACACTCACAATGTTAATTTGCAGCACTTGGAAATCATCTGTAACTGCGATGCAATTCTTTCAGGCATTAATATTGTCATGTTTTGGTGGGGTTTTTTTGTTT
>NW_017817349.1:0-226 GCF_001891065.2 Hippocampus comes
TGAAACTAAATCCGCAATTCCGCTGCCAGGCACATCTGGTTTTGAGTTTGCAATTGAGAACGACCAAGAAACAGCCCATTTAATTAGTTTTGATGACAACGATTGAGTAAATTATCATTCGTAACATTTTATAACTATCTGATCGGAATTGATTCTGACATTAAAAAATGAATTTCTCGAATCAACTCAATAATATCGGGGCTCTTGAGCAAAATTTGTTTTATCA
>NW_017817350.1:0-226 GCF_001891065.2 Hippocampus comes
TGAATTAAGTGAAGATGCCAGGCTCAGCTATGATCTGTTCAAATACGGCATCGAAAGCAACCTCAGCGACGCTAAGTTTCGCAGAAGCTTTTACGTGGTTGACCAGTTTAACGGACAGTTTGCCAGCCCCTTAACACTGCTGCAAAACACGCATCGTATAGATAACGTACAGGATGCTGAAGACTATATCTCCCGATTAAACGGTATCGAAAAGCTGATGGCTGAC
>NW_017817351.1:0-226 GCF_001891065.2 Hippocampus comes
TGAATCCATCTCACACAATTAATTTGATTACAAGAAGCAATGTGCATTGGGAAGGTCAGAAAGTCTACTGTATAAACTCCTAATCTTTGTGGTGGTTGGACCAGTTGAAAGGCAGACATTAAATGCTGGATCAATTGCAAGTGGTATTTGGTTTATTTTGGAATTGCTGAGTTTTGGACATTTATTATCATTTCTTGCTTCCTTAATTGCATTTACTGTGAAAGCA
>NW_017817352.1:0-226 GCF_001891065.2 Hippocampus comes
ACCCACCCCCACTCCCCCCTCCATAGGCTCACCAACCTTAGTCATGACCAAAGGCATTGGTGTGTCATGAGCTGGGTGGCGGATAAAAGCAAAGATCTTTGTGGTCTGACCCACATTTAATTTAATAGGCTCCGGAGGGATGTGTATGCGTCCTTATAAAGAAACATGGATCTGTGAGAAAGGAAAAAAACAGTACCAGAAATGCCCACCAGGTTTCTTAAGTCTC
>NW_017817353.1:0-226 GCF_001891065.2 Hippocampus comes
TGATGCTCCTGCGCGCGATGCTGTGGGAGGCGGGCCTGCGTTCGGAGTTATGGCTGGCCCGCAACGCCTTTGGGCCCCCAGACGCTTCGGCCGAACATCCCCGCTGGGAGCGCTACGAAACGGCCCTCCTCGCCGTCTACCTCGACGAGGAAGGACCTCCAGTTCCCGTCTTCACGAGCTCGCGGGTGCTCCCTCTGGGGTACTTGGCGCCGCCTTTCGAGGGCGC
>NW_017817354.1:0-226 GCF_001891065.2 Hippocampus comes
TGATGCGGGATTGGTTCAGGAAGGGGGTCACACCCTCTTAGCCTGATCGTGGGTCAAGGGGCGCGAAAGCCCCTGCCAGACTGCTGAAAAACGACTGCGAAGCGCGTTTTGAAGCAGGTTTATGTATAACATAAACATATCTGGCTACTCACCAAGAGCTATCTCTTGCCATAAAACCTCAAACCCTGTCAATTATTTCGGAAAATAGCCACGCGTACACCGCGCC
>NW_017817355.1:0-226 GCF_001891065.2 Hippocampus comes
TGCCCAGGGCATGTAACAGCTCTTCGATTCGTTGATTTCTATCTTCCGCTCGCCCAATCCAAACTTCACAACCTGAATCTTCCAATTGGTTTCTTATCTCCGAATCGCTGTTGGTGGATGTCGCAATTAATGTTGGAAACTGCTTGGCGGATTTTACCAGTTTGCTTTCCAAGGAGATTCGACACTTGGAATCCACGATGACTCGGGTAGCGACGCGTGCTCCGGC
>NW_017817356.1:0-226 GCF_001891065.2 Hippocampus comes
TGCTGGTTTGTATTTGATAGAGTTACAAGATGGACGACAGGGGACTAAGTTAATTGAGAAAATATTAATTGATTAGAGTACACAGTTACAAAAAATCCGGTAGGCAAAGGCCCACCGGACGATGATAATCAACTTTAAAAATATAACAACTCAAATGTTATTCTAGTCTACTGAAATCTCCTGACGGCTGGTTTCAAAACCTTCCAATTTAGGGATTGTTACGATC
>NW_017817357.1:0-226 GCF_001891065.2 Hippocampus comes
TGCTGCCGCAAGCGTTCCTGTAAAATCTGTGAGTACAGGCGTTCTTCGGCATCGAGCCGACGCGCGTTCTCGGCGATCTGGGCATCTCGGGCGCGGCGGTCTGCTTGGATTTCGCGTTGGCGGGCCTGCTCTGCCGCCTGAAATCTTCGCTCCTCCATACGCCGCTCCGCCTCGATCCTCTCTGCCGCTGCGTTCTCAACAATTCGCAACATGGCCTCTGCTCTAC
>NW_017817358.1:0-226 GCF_001891065.2 Hippocampus comes
TGGCCATGAAACAGGTGATGGCCAATGAGTTCATTAATATGGAGATGCTGGATAGCGCGTTATCTGAGGGTGATGGCTCGACACTGTTAACCGAGAGAAACAAAAAGGCCTTGCAGATACTGGATCGCGAAATAGCCAATGGTCATCAGAAAATTGCTATTTTTTATGGTGCGGCGCATATGCCAGATATGGGCGAGCGTCTGATTAATGAGTTTGAGTTGGTGCC
>NW_017817359.1:0-226 GCF_001891065.2 Hippocampus comes
TGTGTTTTGGATGCGGCGATCTTCTAATGCAGCGCGCAGCGCCCGCGACCCGGCGTGACGCGCTGTATGGGCTCCTATGTAAGCGTGATCTGATCCCGTCAATGTCACGTCTGCGCGATGGGACCGCCGCCGCGTTCCCCCCGGAAGGTTCATTTATATCAGTTTCCGCTTGATGGCCGAGCAGGCGCCTGCTACGCCAGCGTTATCCGAGGGGTGCCGGCGCACC
>NW_017817360.1:0-226 GCF_001891065.2 Hippocampus comes
TGGCCAGCGAAGTAAAAACCGATATTGAATCAATCGTCAGCCGTCGCGAGTCACCGTTGCCCCCTGCCAAACCCGTGGTCACCGCCGGGTTTGCCGAGTCGGTGCAGAAGCGGTTAAAGACGCCGGCCGTTGGCTTGCTGATCGCCGGGATCATCAATTTGCTGATGACACTGGTCTTGCCGTTCGTCCCGCTGCTGGCCAAGGATGCCGAGGCCCGGGGCGAGGC
>NW_017817361.1:0-226 GCF_001891065.2 Hippocampus comes
TGGCTGAACACACTGTACGGACTGCTCGCGAAACGATTCACGTACGCACGACGCAACTGGTGCGTGCGCCGGCCGCCGCCCGGTCGACACGGCGACGCGGGCGCGCCCGACACGCGCACGTGCTCGCGTGTGTGTACGTGCGTGTGCAGGAAGGTGACGGGCGTGCAAACACTGATCCCGGCCGTGTTCGTTCTGCTCGCCATCATCACCAACAAATACCTGCAGC
>NW_017817362.1:0-226 GCF_001891065.2 Hippocampus comes
TGGCGCAAAACCTGTGGAAGGTACTGACTTCGACTCGGGAACCGGGCAGAAGCTTCTCCACACGCTCCGCCATTTCACGTGTGGCTTTGTTGGTGAACGTCAGCGCGAGGATCTGATGGTCGCGAACACCGGTCTCTATTAAGCGAGCGATACGGTGCGTGATAACACGAGTCTTTCCCGAGCCCGGACCTGCCAAAACCAGCAATGGTCCATCGCGATGCTCAAC
>NW_017817364.1:0-226 GCF_001891065.2 Hippocampus comes
GTGTACTCTTCCAGTTGCATGACGAAGTCAGCCAGTGGGGTTGTAGAGACGGTTGACTTTACATCTCCATTGGTGATGCCTCCCGGAACATAAACTCCATTGGGCACAGACGAGTCTGATGATGATGTCACGGTAGGAGCAGGGGCTGACGCTGTTTTTATTAACAGAGATGCAAAAGAAGAATTCTAATCCACTGCATTCTGAGAGTAAATAAGTGCAAATAATT
>NW_017817365.1:0-226 GCF_001891065.2 Hippocampus comes
TGGGAAGAGGACGGAGGGATTCGATTTGAGCTTTTCCAGGGTTCTAAGAAAATTATTGGTTTTGCAGACAAGAAAAAACTAAAAGCAGAGGCAAAAGTAGCTAAGTCCACCCTCCTTAATGTTGGCTTTATGCGGCGATTAATGGAGCAGAATTTCGGATTAAAATATAGTAGATTTGCACTCGATCCCGAGAATAATATCACCATTGTTTTTGATACTTATACAC
>NW_017817367.1:0-226 GCF_001891065.2 Hippocampus comes
GAATCTCATCGATAAACTCAACAGCATTTGGCCAGGCGATCTTATCCAGTTTGTCTTTCAGGAATTCCAGAACGCTCTCTGCATCCGGGCTAGCGCCCTCTTTCGGAACAACAATCAGCAGCGGACGCTCCTGCCAACGCGGATGATAGACGCCTATAACGCCGGCTTGCGCCACATCCGGGTGCATCAATGCCGCATTCTCGATATCAATCGATGAAACCCACTC
>NW_017817368.1:0-226 GCF_001891065.2 Hippocampus comes
GAAGAAAACGGCAAAAGGAACGTTCCCGAAGATGACGCCGATAGTGACCAGAGTCCGTTGGAACGAGCTATTGAGCATTTGTGCTGTGGAAAGCCCTACTTGGATCTTTCTTTTACAGAGCGTTTGTGTATACTTCGCATCTTGATTGAATCTGCGTATGATTCGGGCAGAATATATCTACTCGTAGACAGCAATTACAAGCAAAGGACAAACGCTACGAAAACCC
>NW_017817369.1:0-226 GCF_001891065.2 Hippocampus comes
GAAGTCTAGTGAGGACTAGTGAGGACTAGTGAGGACTAGTGAGTTCTAACCGGTTATAGCGCTGAAAGGCTATAACTCACGGCTCCAACGTTTCCTCAATCACCACCTGCGTCAGGACAGACGAGATGCAGGTAGCCACGAAGGCGTTGCGCTCGGGCGAACCGAACTCGAGGCCTTGCGTTGTGGCTGACGCCGAGCATTGTGCGGCTGCTGCGGCGCGTTGAGC
>NW_017817371.1:0-226 GCF_001891065.2 Hippocampus comes
TTTTCTTGGCAAATTATTCCTGTTTGGTGTGGTGAGGTCATGTCCTGTGTTTTTCAGCATTAGTGTGCAGTATATAAAGTGAATGAAATTCTTATTTGTTCCCCTGCTAAATGCAAAAATGCACTCATTTACAAATAAATTTTGTTTGTTTATTGATGTAAAATTCTGGTTGTTTATTGATGTAATAGGGGAAAATATCAATAAAAATATCTATAACAAACCACAC
>NW_017817372.1:0-226 GCF_001891065.2 Hippocampus comes
GACGTTCGAGGAGGGGACCAGCCGCGAGAGCCTTGGCATGACGGGAGATGAGAAGGTCACGATCGAAGGGATCGCCGACCTTTCACCACGCTGCACCGTCACCGCCCATATCGAATACGCCGACGGTCGTACAAAGTCCGTACCACTGCTTTGTCGGATCGATACGCTTGACGAGCTGGATTATTTCAAGAACGGCGGCATCCTTCATTTCGTGCTTAGAAATCTC
>NW_017817373.1:0-226 GCF_001891065.2 Hippocampus comes
AGCGTCTTTTTTGCTCAGCGGGACATAGATCTGACAAGTCATCAGCATAGCAGTGGAAGGCATACCATGTTTAATGAAACATTAGCGTCTACTGCTGGACACAGAAGAAAATGCAGGCAGAAATGAAAGGTACTCCAGTTTGAGCCTTGTTATTATACAGTATTTAGACATTACTACTCTGGGAATGCCTATGATTTGAGAAATAGGTTTGAGTGGGAATGCGAAC
>NW_017817374.1:0-226 GCF_001891065.2 Hippocampus comes
GATAACGCAATCGTTGCGACTTATGCACTTACCGATGGCTTGAAGGGTATCAGTCATAACTCTCTAACGATCGTAGAAAGCAGCCCTTCGCTAGGCCAACTTGCAGGCGCATTGCGTGAGGTTTGGCCTGATATCGGGAACATTGGTGCGTTCACAACAACAACCGGCCATTCAGATATGCCCGGCGTTACATTGTTAGAAGTGAAGGACGCCAAAGACGTCTGCC
>NW_017817375.1:0-226 GCF_001891065.2 Hippocampus comes
GATCGGGTCATGACGACTCCTGATTATTCTTAGGGCGCTACGGTGTCCGTCTCCGAGCGCTTGGTGCACGCGGAAGACGGGTGCTCAAGAGGGAATACGCAGAAGCTCGGAGAAACTGACGATCGAAGGGGACGAGCGGCGATCAGCCGCTCGCTCGCGCTGCACAACGCTGAGCTAGGAGCGGGATGGCGAGGTGATGGTGTCGAGTCGGTCGTGGCGCTTGGAC
>NW_017817376.1:0-226 GCF_001891065.2 Hippocampus comes
GATTTGACAGACCCGTCCACTTACCAAGACCACAGTCAAGGATTTATTGGTTTGCAGGTTCATAGTATCGGGAAAGGGCAGGGGCCTTACACCGTCCAGTGGCGTCGACTGAAGATTCGTAATTTGCAACCGTGATGCTGGAAAATCTGCTGAGGCATTGATCGTTCCAGCGAAAATTGCCTGTCGCGGAACGATAACCACCGACCACAGTGTATGTCGCGGCACC
>NW_017817378.1:0-226 GCF_001891065.2 Hippocampus comes
GAGAAGCCTGCTCGCTAATGGCCAATTGATGAACCGAGACATTCGCTTTCCTGGCGTGCAATTGTTTGATCAAATCAACATTGGCCGGGATAGGATCAATCAACAAAGCTCTGCAGGGATATTTGCTAACGATAGGGTAGACCGGATCCCTAGAGATGCCGTCGTTGGCGCCAATTTGAACAATCATCGGGGTATCCGACAAGTGTTGCTGGCAAGCACAGAAAGC
>NW_017817379.1:0-226 GCF_001891065.2 Hippocampus comes
GAGGCCGTCAACAGGTGCATACCAAAACGGGTCTGCTCCTCCGGAGTATCTCCTCCGAGCATACTCATATAGGCACCGAATACGCCACCAGCTATTGTGGCCATACCTCCGGTCATCAAGCACATAATCTCCGATCGACTCATCCGCTCCAGATAGGGCTTTACGACTAATGGAGCCTCTGTCTGCCCAATAAAAACATTAGCCGCAGCAGCCAGGCTTTCGGCAC
>NW_017817380.1:0-226 GCF_001891065.2 Hippocampus comes
GCAATGGTGCCATCGTTCATTATCGACCAGCGGCATCAACTGCTGCTGCAATAACAAAAGAAGGAATCCTGCTTTTGGACTCAGGAGGACAGTATATCAATGGCACGACAGATATTACCAGGACAATTGCTTTAGGAACTCCTACAAATGAACAAAAGCGCAATTATACACTTGTATTGAAAGGACATATTACCTTAGCCACAGTTCAATTTCCAGTTGGTACGAC
>NW_017817381.1:0-226 GCF_001891065.2 Hippocampus comes
GCAAGGAAAAAATTGTTCATTGAGGATTATTGATTCTTTACTGTTCATAGTTCATAGTTCATAGTTTACCTTTATTAGCTAATGTGGGAATCAATATTCAGTAATGAGGAATCCAATAATATATAAATGGCGAGTAGCAAATATCAAACAGTAGAAGAGGATAAAAAGAGAAAGTTTAATCGAGAAAGTTTTCGAGAAGCTGTACAAACCCTAACCTTTATTAGAC
>NW_017817382.1:0-226 GCF_001891065.2 Hippocampus comes
GCAGCTAATTTTTCCAATAAGAGGGCCGCTATCATTACTGATTGCGAAGTCATTGCATCTCCTTTTCTGCCCATTTTTAACTGTTTTTAAATTCAATCCAATCGCGCACCACTTTCTGCAGTGCTTCCTTTTTTACCTCAATATCCGCCATGTCTTTAAATCGGGCCACGCGGGTTTCCTTGCCATGCCCTTCCAAAAGACCGTGGTCGTTTGAAAGCAGTGCTCC
>NW_017817383.1:0-226 GCF_001891065.2 Hippocampus comes
GCCCTGATCTGCCCAGTTCACTGACGTTTCGGCCGAACGGAATCAACGCCCTTGCGTTTATAGGTACCGATCAATTCCCGGTGGTACGTTTGGCCGTCATCAGAAAACGCGCGGTCGAAACGAAATGCGTCTCCTGAAATCATTGCAATGGTGAATCGCTGGTAACTTTCCGATCCATCCTCTTCTTGGAATTTGCAAACGAATTGCAACGTTTTGTCGTCGACCC
>NW_017817384.1:0-226 GCF_001891065.2 Hippocampus comes
GCCGTCAACGGATGTGGCCGTTTCGGCCATGGCAGCGTGGTCAAATTCAGGATGCTTGATATTGGACTTGTGACTGCCGGGGATCACCATGGTGGCCCCATCGCCGTGGCCGATATCGTTGAGGGCTACGAGAATGTTGACCTGACCGCAGTGAAATCGCCCGTCATGGTAGCGAAATTGACAGCGGGTAACCCTTTCGTGCCCGCCTGAATGCAGCCCGATCGCC
>NW_017817386.1:0-226 GCF_001891065.2 Hippocampus comes
GCTCTTTGCGCATCAGCTCGCAGCTCCTTTGGCCCTGTCCAGTGAGGAGGTGGCGGGATGAGTCTCCAGATCCCTGGCTATCGGGTTCAGCGTGAAGTCGGCAAGGGTGGAATGGGCGTGGTCTACCAGGCTCGGCGTGAGATGGACGACCAAAAGGTCGCCATCAAAGTCCTGCCCACGCACTTCGCCAATCCAACCACCGCTCGTCGATTTCAACGTGAAGGCC
>NW_017817388.1:0-226 GCF_001891065.2 Hippocampus comes
GCTACGCGATACGGCACAACCCCGGGCTTGAAACACTCGTTGTCGTGCTCGATCCGGCCTACTTCAGCCCGCAGCAGCAGGAGGCCGCGGTCTTCCCGACCGGGCCGCACCACCCGGCGTACGACCTATTCGACCAGACGGCCGGTCTCCTGCTCGGCATGGAAGCGACCGCGGCATCGTTCAACACGCTCTCGGCACGGCGCAGGAGCGAGCCGCAGAAGGTCAC
>NW_017817389.1:0-226 GCF_001891065.2 Hippocampus comes
GCTGTAATGACGACCAACAATGCAACCAGTCTTTTCCAATCTTTCATCATCATTCCCCTGCGAGGTGCAGCTTCTCCAGAGCTGCTGTAAATCCTGTGACGGCTTGCCCATCATTCGATGCAACCAGTGGCAACTGCGCGACCCCGAATACGATCGCCGCCTGCTGCGCGAGGAACAGGCCAAACTGATCGCATTGGCTCTCCGGCGGTCTAAGCGATTCCGGCAC
>NW_017817391.1:0-226 GCF_001891065.2 Hippocampus comes
GTACCGGCCGAATCGCCAAGGGGCGTCAATGGAGCGATGGGATTCAGCAAGCTGTGCAAGCCAAAGAACGGCTGGAGATTACATTCCCAACAGGGCAACTGGCGAAGGTGACCGTCCAAAGCTTCTTTATGGCTTTTGAGCACATATCGGGGATGACTGGAACGGCGCGGCAGGCGGAGACAGAGTTTCGCGAATACTATCGGTTAAACATCCGTGAAATCCCGAC
>NW_017817392.1:0-226 GCF_001891065.2 Hippocampus comes
GCTGCGTTTTGTCGACCACATTCCCGAGCGTGGGGAGGAGGTCTTCGCCGGCGTCCGCCAGCTCGGGCTCGAGGGCATGGTGGCCAAGCGCTCGAACGCACCCTACGTCGCGGGGCGCAGCGACCGTTGGCTCAAAGTACGAGCCGACCTCACTGCCGACTTCGCGGTGATCGGCTACCAGCTCCCCGAGCGCGGACGGACCGGGTTTCGCGCCCTCCACCTGGCC
>NW_017817393.1:0-226 GCF_001891065.2 Hippocampus comes
GTACTGTTTCTATCAGCAAAAATATATGAAATTCCTAAATTAACACGACGGTGATCGGGTAAGCTGCCTTGAAATGCATAGAAGCCTGCATTGTTGGCGAACCACCAAGAAGCAATTTTAAAATGTTTTCGAACCCAGCATTGGCCCCGGGTATCTTATGAACGATTTCGGGCACCATGGTGGTGACACCTGACACGCTTTTTTCTCACGTTGGGGTGACCACAAC
>NW_017817394.1:0-226 GCF_001891065.2 Hippocampus comes
GTATAATTCAAGGCCAGACGGGGATTCTCCAGCAATAATTGGTCAAACAACTCGGTGCGATTAAACAGACGTAGCAAGGTGAATTGTAAGGGATAAAACTCGTATTGTAAGCCAGTGCTTTTTTTCCACCGATACCCCATCTCAAATAAGGCAGAAGCACTGGTAAAAAACCTGTTTTCTCGCAGGTACTTGGTAGTCAATTGAAAATGCGTCTGCGGGATGGCAC
>NW_017817395.1:0-226 GCF_001891065.2 Hippocampus comes
GTCTCAAAGACACCCGACGAACGAAATAAGAGCGGTACTTTTATCATGTCTGCCAATTGATTGCCAGTTCTCATCAGTGGCATTTGCCTACCCAGGGATGGCGACAAAAGAATAAAGGCAAATGCATCAATTCAATTATGGGTAGATATTAACCTTTCATTCATCATCTATTATGTAGATTAACACCCGTTGCTGTCGACGTCGGTGGCAAGGATCGCGCCAGCAC
>NW_017817396.1:0-226 GCF_001891065.2 Hippocampus comes
AAGCTGTCCTTGGTTGTGTTGCCCTGACTAAATCACATCGATATTCAGATTCTGTTGAAAGTCTCAAATATCCCCCGTCTGTCTTTTGTCCCAGCCGCTCCTCCCGTCGCAGTACTGGTACTACATGATTGAACTGGGCTTCTATGTGTCCCTGCTTGTGAGCGTGGCCTCCGACGTCAAGCGCAAGGTAGGCGTGCGCCGACCGTCTCCGGAGCGGCACACAACC
>NW_017817397.1:0-226 GCF_001891065.2 Hippocampus comes
GTCCTCCGCCAAAGCCGCAACCGTGTTTTCGATGATGCCGGCAGCAAGACTGCGCCAGCCGCCGTGCACCGCGGCAACCGCGCGAGTCTTTCGAGACGCGATAAGAATGGGCAAACAGTCCGCTGTCATGATGACCAGGGGCGCGCTGCCGTCGAGCGATACCGAGGCATCGGCGACTGGTTCTGGTCCGGCAACACTGGCATCGCAGACGTGGTTACCGTGTACC
>NW_017817398.1:0-226 GCF_001891065.2 Hippocampus comes
GTCTGCCCTGTACACAGTCAGCAACAACGACTTGTTGGATTGGAACGGATCTGGGGTAGTCAAAGTGTCGGAAATTCTTCGCGGGGCACAATTTTCCAAATTATCGAGCGAGAGTAAGAAGGCCGGGAAACTGGATGTCCTGAACGCTTCTGTACAATTGGCCAATATCGCCGGCTCTGTGGGCGCTAGTAAGGACGAAGAGATGATAATCCAAGTCACTAAGGCC
>NW_017817399.1:0-226 GCF_001891065.2 Hippocampus comes
GTCGCACGGTTTGGGGCTGCATGCAGGCCTGATCGGAGCAGGGCTGGAACGAGATGCCCAGGACCGGATCGCCCTCCGAAGCCCCGATGCCCGGGGCTTTTTCGATGGCGATCTCGAAGTCGAGGGTGCCAGAGTGGGCGTTGAACTCTCCTACTGACTCCACGCCCATGGGTTGGCCCTCTGGGTAGTCGGCATATACGGCGATGCCTTGGCCTGAGATAAGCCC
>NW_017817400.1:0-226 GCF_001891065.2 Hippocampus comes
GTTCAGAGTGTACGCGGACCATGGTTCCGGACGTCCTAATGGAGTGCTAAGCGCCAAGCACATGTTGCGACGGATTTGAATCAACTCACCCTAGGCACGTTTTTCCAAATACCGCCGGACACCAATATCTACGGTCGATTTGCGCCCGGTTTCATCATAGGTTTCCAGCGATTGCCTGACCCTGCGAATCGCAGACAGCCGCCGCGCCACCGACCGAATTCCATCC
>NW_017817402.1:0-226 GCF_001891065.2 Hippocampus comes
GTCGTCGGGTGGTGGCCTTGGGCGACAACGGGCCTGGTGCCGCGAGCGCCTTCGCTTCGAAGTTCGCGCTCGCGCGTCATCTCGCCAGCACGGGGCACCTGCACACGATCGCCCTGGAAGTGCCGGCGGTGGCGGCCGAGCACGTCGATCGTTACGCGCGCGGCGTCGACGACGATCGGTCGGCGATGATCGACGCCCTGGCATCGACCCCCTGGCGGTTCGCGCC
>NW_017817403.1:0-226 GCF_001891065.2 Hippocampus comes
TGACGACAAGCCAGTCTGCTGTCCTCTTGGCCTGCAATTCCCTAATAAAACGGCCTTTGGTCATCCCAGGAGAACTCATGACTTGTCTGAAGAGTAATATACGCGTGAACTCACCATAAACGGGGGAAAAATAAACTGTGCTAATGTTTGTGAGGAACATTCCGACTGTTAACTCTTCTCTTGTATCGACTGTTTAGTTTTGCAGCCATTTTTACACCTGTTGCCC
>NW_017817404.1:0-227 GCF_001891065.2 Hippocampus comes
AAAAAAAAAAAAAAAAACGAGTCAATAAAAAAGTGCTGGTGAATAATGGATGAGGTTGTGAAAGAAAAGGAAGAGGTGATGTACGAGTGGGTGTATTTATGTATGGCGAGTGCTTCATGCGACGGGGAGTAACGGCCGCTGCCATTATTAACGTGCAGACGTTCCCGACAGAGATCCGTCTTGTCCACGAGGCCTTGGACTGGAATCTTGAGCTGCATGAGCCTGCT
>NW_017817405.1:0-227 GCF_001891065.2 Hippocampus comes
TTTTTTTTGTATGTGTTTATCCCGTCGGAGTATCGCGTCTCTTTTGGTTTTCTTGCTCGTGTTATTGCAGCGCAGAAACAATCGTACATACGTAGACTGTTTTAAAATGCTTCTCCTGGATTGCCTTTGTTTGCCAGCGTCGTCGGTGAATTGTTCAAGAAACGCATTTTGAATAAGAATAAGAATGAAAGAAAAAAAAAAAAGAGATTTCACAACAGCTCTGATCG
>NW_017817406.1:0-227 GCF_001891065.2 Hippocampus comes
AAAAAAAAAAACAACACAAACACAACTATTTTGCTGTCATGATGGCATTTTAATTCTTATGAAATATTGTAACTTTTATATCCTTATTATTATCAAAATGACTAAAACAATTTTACATCATTATAATTATTAAAATGTAAGGTGAACACGACAAACGGTCTTCACGTAGTAATGACCTCTGCTTGACCCCTGCAGCAAGACTTAAATTCAAGTCTTGTATTTTGGCG
>NW_017817407.1:0-227 GCF_001891065.2 Hippocampus comes
AAAAACGGGGGCTTCCGACGCGCCATGTCACATTCCTACAAAGAAAAGTTCGTTAGCTTCGAACCTTTACCAAAAAACCTGTCACATCATACCACACCTATGATTCTCCTAAAGATCACCTGCTCCCCGCAACATAACCCAACACTTACTATACCAAAACGACACCGATCCAAATGTATTAAACCCATACTGTCGGATTACCACAAATGCTCACACAATACGCGCAC
>NW_017817408.1:0-227 GCF_001891065.2 Hippocampus comes
AAAAAAATAGGATGATTTTTTAGAATTTTTTCTAAAACTGGTTTAATGATTAATTCATTTTGTTGAAGTAATGTTTTAGCAATTTTCATATTATTAGCAAACCCTTGATTGATAAGCTCTCTAATAACAAATGGTTGAAAAAGTTCAATTGCCATTTCGTATGGTAAACCACATTGGTTTAATTTTAATGTCGGGCCAACAACAATAACAGAGCGTCCCGAATAATC
>NW_017817409.1:0-227 GCF_001891065.2 Hippocampus comes
AAAAATACGTTACTGTATTCAATCACCTCAAAGACTTTGCTAATGAAATTGGGAATCCGGAACTCAATTACCAAGACATCACCTGGCAATTCCGAAAAGACTTCTTGAATTGGCTATATTCTCCTCCTCGTAACCATGCAATCAACAATGCGCAGAAGATTCTGCATAATGTCAAACGCTTTATGAAAGAAGCGCATCGCAATGGCTTGCATGATAATGCGATCTAT
>NW_017817410.1:0-227 GCF_001891065.2 Hippocampus comes
AAAATAATGTAATTATACATGTCCTTGAAAAACCTCCCCAAAACCTGAGTTCTCAATTCAGCGCAGAAGTTTATAGCGAGCGCAGGCAAAGAACAATGAATAATCACAGTGCCACCCACCTCATGCATTATGCTTTACGGGCTGTTCTCGGGGATCATGTACAACAAAAAGGTTCTCTTGTTCACCCAGATTATCTAAGGTTTGATTTTAGTCATTTCTCTAAAATG
>NW_017817411.1:0-227 GCF_001891065.2 Hippocampus comes
AAACTGCAGGTCAATGGCCTTCACCACCGTCGAAGTTCCGGCCACCACCGTCAAAGTTTCGGCCACCACCAAACACGGGTCCAGGCAACAGCCGCTTTCGCAGCCCCCCCCCCAAGAGCTTTCGATTGGGAGGAGCCCGCAGAGCGAGACGAAGGCTCAAAGAGAGCAGAAGCGTTTATTGCAAGCCGGTGCTAACTGCTACTGCAGCAATACCGTCAATGATCGCA
>NW_017817413.1:0-227 GCF_001891065.2 Hippocampus comes
AAACTGGCGAAAGTGTGCGGACTTTGGGATTCAGGGATTGGCAGCTTCCACAGAATATGGGGGACAACAGGACGAAATAGAGATATTGAGCTCTATGCTTGCAATGGAAGGCTTTGGCTATGGATGTGAAGATACTGGTTTGGCTTTTAGCCTGAATGCACAAATGTGGACAGTACAATTACCGATTATGCAGTTCGGAACAGCAGCTCAAAAGCAAAAGTTTTTAC
>NW_017817414.1:0-227 GCF_001891065.2 Hippocampus comes
AAATAACCTAGCTTCTTTGAAGTTAATTAAAACCTAAATTCTTGTTCAGAAATCATTAAATTTGAGTTTTTATAATAAATTGTCACAACTTTAGACTTTATTCTATGTATTCCAATGCAAGATTTGTGAAAATTTGAATACGCTATTTTTTGACTTGCAAGGCAAAAATCACAGGCACAGCCTAAGCTACGGCGAGGATTTGATATAGCGTGGAAGCAAAAGACAAG
>NW_017817415.1:0-227 GCF_001891065.2 Hippocampus comes
AAATAATTTGCTCAGTACTACCGCATATAAAACTTGGATGGAGGCTTTCTATCAGGCCGGTTTCAGGTTGAGTTATGAGGGAGAAGGAAGTTTCAATGGTGAGTTTTGGATGGTTAATGGCAACAATCTTTTTGTAGACAATAATTCTGCTAAAAGTTTTGGTGTCTTATTGAATTATGCGTTAAGCGATGAAACATCTCTGACCTACACCAACCTTTATGGAAGAG
>NW_017817417.1:0-227 GCF_001891065.2 Hippocampus comes
AAATTGTTCAGCGGAACGTAGGTCAGGCCTTTCACGTGGCTCGCAACCGCGTCCACGTAGTTGCGATGCATCGGCAGCGACATGCCGTTCTCTTCGTGGATCATGGTCTGCAGATCACAGTATTTCTGCTTCCGCGCAGCCGGATCGGTCTCGCCGCGCACGTCCACGAGAAGCTGGTTGAAGGTGTCGTTGTTCCAGCGGGTCTCGTTCCAGGCCGCGCTGCCTTC
>NW_017817418.1:0-227 GCF_001891065.2 Hippocampus comes
AAATGAAGGATGTAATATTAAATGCAGCGGCTGAGCATATGATAGATAATAATTTTGAAGATATCCTCAGAACCGGACAAGTTATGCCACTAAAAAAACACCACTTACTTATTGAAATGTCTTTTTTACAAGCTCCTATTAACTTTGACAGGGCAATAAAGAAGATAGTATCGGCAGGTTTCTTTCCCATATTAGCCCATCCTGAAAGGTATGCTTTTCTTCATGCA
>NW_017817419.1:0-227 GCF_001891065.2 Hippocampus comes
AAAGCTGCTTGCATTTCTGTGGCTGAGGTAGCGTCGGTAAAGAAGATTTCTGCGCATTGATCTTCTGCCGGCAAACTCACCATTTGTCTGTCGAAATGTTGTGCAAATATGTCGTTCGCCCAAGCAAAAAAATCTTCGCTTACATAATCGCTACGCTGGTGCCAACTTTGTTCAATACTTTCGCCTTTGATGCTGCATCGAATAGTAGCCTTTTCGTTTTCGTAGTC
>NW_017817420.1:0-227 GCF_001891065.2 Hippocampus comes
AAAGACTAAAACACTTGGGTCTTCATTCCCTTGAGAGACGTAGGGTTAGAGGGGATATGATAGAGGTATATAAATGGATACATGGGATAAATGAGGGGGATATCAGTAAAGTATTAAAAATCAGTCCCCAGGGAAGAACTAGAAATAATGGCTTCAAGTTGGATAAGTTTAGATTTAAAAAGGAAATAGGTAGAAATTGGTTTAGCAATAGAGTAGTTGATATGTGG
>NW_017817421.1:0-227 GCF_001891065.2 Hippocampus comes
AAAGTAGGGTTTTCGGCACAACCGTTGTTTAGAATATATAAACTACAACGACCAACATCCTAAAAGCTGATGAATGTTGAACTAAAAACAGAAGTCATGGATGTATTTAAGGAAATTATTCAAAACAGTGCCCTGGGGCCGTATTCGGCATGGTCAAAAGGAGTGGTCATTTCACTTTTCACTTCAATTGTATTCACTTTGGTCAGTATGTTGGTCATATTGTTGAC
>NW_017817422.1:0-227 GCF_001891065.2 Hippocampus comes
AAAGTCGGTCTCCGGAAACAGACCCGCGAGCCGGGCAATCCCCTGGCAAACCGCCACCAGGCCACCGGAGAAACTCTCGCGCCGGTGCCCCGTGATCAAGACCAACCGCCTTCGTGGATCGACAAACCGGCTCAGGTCTGCACAGGCTTCATCCGCCACCGTCGGCGGGGGCCTGCCATCGGCCGGCAACTTGGCCTGCATCCACAGCAGGGCATCAACCACCGTGT
>NW_017817423.1:0-227 GCF_001891065.2 Hippocampus comes
AAAGGAATCTGGACATGTACAGTCTGAAAAGGCCACGCTTGTAGCAGGTATTATAATGATTGTGTTTCTATATTTAGGAGAGAAGATATTGCAGTTGTTTGGAATTGATATTGAGTCTTTCGCTATTGCTGGAGCACTTGTCATGTTTATTATTGGTATGGAAATGGTTTTGGGTAGAGAGTTTTTCAAGTCTGGCGAAGCTCAAGACGGGAGTTCTTCCATAGTTC
>NW_017817424.1:0-227 GCF_001891065.2 Hippocampus comes
AACAATCACAGTAAACGTTGCCCGTTCCGAAGATGAAGCCGAACGTCAGGCAGCTGGTGAAGACCTGACTGCGCGCGATGAGCAATTTGAGCACGACGCAGTTGATTTCGAGGCAGACGAGGTTGATTTGTCAGAAGTATTCGAAAACCCGGAAGATGCTGACCTGGGAGACGGCACAGAAGAGGACGCAGGTTCAGACGAAGAACCCGCTGCTGCGCCAGAGGAAG
>NW_017817425.1:0-227 GCF_001891065.2 Hippocampus comes
AACACAAATTCTGTTGGTTGGCGGTGGTCAACAGTTAACAATGCTACGGTTAAATACTTAGATTATTGCACTCAATTTGGCATTGGGAAACCACATTCCAATCTTAGAATTGTTGCCAATGGAAAATCTGGCGGTGGAGCTGCACCAATGCTAAGACGTACTTGGGGATGGATTGGATTTAGAACGAATTCAAATTTAGTTTCTTTCTTCAGTAAAACTACAATTTC
>NW_017817426.1:0-227 GCF_001891065.2 Hippocampus comes
AACATCTGCAATCTCACGAATGTCCGTGACATTCTCATCAACAAGCTCCACGGCTCGGTCATATGCTGCATTCACAAGGGCCCCTTGTGAGTTCCCAGTAGCGTTAATGTTGAGATCCACATTGAGCACGCCATAGGGGGTTGGTGCAACTATGAGTTGCCCAGACGAACACCGGTGCATTTGTGTGGCCAGTGAAACCTCGTCTTCGAAGTTTAGCTTGTACAGCT
>NW_017817427.1:0-227 GCF_001891065.2 Hippocampus comes
AACATTCAGTCGAGGAGCCGGAGTTTGTTCCGGTGGAAGAAGGCTATTCCGACGCAAAGATTGGTGACGATTTTCCGGTCATGCGACACCTGGACCAGGCGCTCGAGATTGCCGGCGCGCACGGCTTCAAGCCGATCGCAGAGGCCTTTGCGGCCGTCTCAGATCAATTGCCATGGTCGCAAAATCCTCGCTACACGAGCTCCAATGGCGGGACCAATTTGCTCAAC
>NW_017817428.1:0-227 GCF_001891065.2 Hippocampus comes
AACCCGCGAACGGTCTCCATAATCTGTGTGATCAATTCCAAGCGTTCAGGATCGCCATCTTCCACGTCGAAAAAATCGCGCATTTGGATACCCAAGCCATCGGCTAGTGCCTGCATCATTTCATAGCTTGGTAGGCTGACGCCTCTCTCCGTATTTGATACGGCTTCGACAGACTTGTTCGCAGCTTCCGCCAAGGCTTCCTGGCTAATCCCCTTCAACCGCCTGAT
>NW_017817429.1:0-226 GCF_001891065.2 Hippocampus comes
CAGAGGTTGTGGGTTAAAATCCGGGCACCGGGCTTCCTGTGTGGAGTTTGCATGTTCTCCTGTTGCCAATTGAATTTTCAGCAGATACTGCGGTTTGCTGCCACACTATTCCAAAAGTATCCGTAGTCGGTTCAGGAAATGACTAAACTTCTTATTAAAATCAAAACGAGAAATGGAACCTTACTTTTCACTAGAATATTGATGCACCCTTATAATTAGCTTCTAC
>NW_017817431.1:0-227 GCF_001891065.2 Hippocampus comes
AACAGCCTGGTCCTACTTTGCCCTGGCCTGGCCTCCGTTGCTTTTCCAGTGCAACCGGCGGCAATCAATTGTGGCGGGATCAGTGAAAATGTGCAGGGCTCTGTCGCAAGATTGCACGAGTAGTCAGGACTGGTTTTGTGGCGATCCGTATAATCGCAATCGGACAATGTGGTAACGTCACGGCCCTCCTTGGCCTGCCTTCTAGAACCTGGTTGGAGGAGGTTCCG
>NW_017817432.1:0-227 GCF_001891065.2 Hippocampus comes
AACTCGCCGGAGATTTCATCGGTATACGCCTGCGGGGTCACACCGTTTGCCTTGGCCGCGTCCCCCACCTTCTTGCCGTGCTCGTCGGTGCCGGTGAGGAAAAACGTATCGTCCCCGCGCATGCGGTGGAACCGGGCCACAGCGTCCGCGACCATCGTCGTATACACGTGCCCGATATGCGGGCGGGCGTTGACGTAGTAGATCGGGGTCGTGACGTAGAAGGTGTC
>NW_017817433.1:0-227 GCF_001891065.2 Hippocampus comes
AACTGAAGAAAAAAACTCCCATCATCAATGTGATCTGCCATATTCTCCTTTAAAATAAGAACCCAAAATAGCTTAAAGGTATGGGTTGATTTTAACTAAAAATGGGCATTTCGTTTTATTACGAACGTACCGAATACTCTCCTCGTAGAAACCACTCCATTTCAGTTCAATCATGTTGGCAATGTTCGTCCCACGGGAGTAGAAGCTGAACATAAAGCAATTCCTAA
>NW_017817434.1:0-227 GCF_001891065.2 Hippocampus comes
AACGTCACGCCGATGATATACCATTTACCCAGACGAAGAATTTCGAGGGCTTCGTGTAAAGAAGACTTCGCTTCCTTAGGCTGGCGTGAATATAGCTGTTTTGAGAAACGTGGATCTGGGGGGCCGGCATGTGGCATGGGCAGGTCCTGGTAGAACGCCCTGTTAACGGGATATGACTGGTTTTCCATTGATCCTGAAGATGACGCGAGCTAGCTGTGTGTAGAACG
>NW_017817435.1:0-227 GCF_001891065.2 Hippocampus comes
AACGAGAATCCCCGAGCGGCATGGTCGATCTGCGGTGAGCTCACACCCAGGTCGAACAGGACACCGTGGACGGTGCCGTCCTCGACCACATCACCGATCTCGTCGAAACGGGCATGCACGGGCGTGAACCGCGTACCGAATCGCTCGAGACGTCCTTGCGCTGCCGAGATGGCCGCTGCGTCGCGATCGATGCCGATGACCGACGAATTCGGAACGGTCGTCAGGAG
>NW_017817436.1:0-227 GCF_001891065.2 Hippocampus comes
AATAACCAGCGCAATTAAAATACTCGTTCGAAAGACCATCGCGAAAATATCGTAATAATCGGTCGAATCGGAATCAATCAGCCGGCGCACACTACGAAACATGACCCAGCCCCCGAGTACACACATCAGCGTATAAATCATGATGCTTGCGCCATTTTGAAGCGCGCCGGCACTCAATCCGCTGCCGGTCTCAAAATCGCCTTTGACATCCGCCATTGCAAGATTTA
>NW_017817437.1:0-227 GCF_001891065.2 Hippocampus comes
AATAAGTACACTCCCGCGGTAACTAGAGTGGAAGAATGAACTAAAGCAGAAACTGGCGTGGGGGCAGCCATGGCTGCAGGAAGCCAAGCACAAAACGGAATTTGAGCCCTTTTAGTTATCGCAGCTAGTACTACTAAAGAACACAATAATAATTTTTTAGGTAATGACTCTAGTCTTTCTACATACAAAAGAAAGTTTCAACCCCCTAGACTAAAGAATAAAGAAAT
>NW_017817439.1:0-227 GCF_001891065.2 Hippocampus comes
AATCCTCATATTTTTGGACTTACTATCCTGAAAAAAAGGTTAGTTCCCGGTACCACAATGGGTCAGGCTCCCTAACTTTTATTACTTTCACAACATTGGGATGGTCATCAAACAATTAATCTGGCTTTAAAAGAGAATTCTAAAAAGCAATCAAAAAACGACAAATGATAAAAACAGAACTGTACAAAAGAGAGTATGTCTCCTTTGAAAAAGAGTTGAAATCGTTC
>NW_017817440.1:0-227 GCF_001891065.2 Hippocampus comes
AATAGCGCCCAAAAAAACGTCACTTTTACGAACTGCTGCAGTCGTATACGGCTTTGCTTGCCAACAGCATCGCCCACATGTGCTTCTGCAGCGTACGCCACCGCATCAAGACCAAGTGCAATCAAAGTGGTAAAAGTCAGCAGTACATAATTGGCAGCCAGGGTTACCTCGCCCAGTTGTGTGCTGGTCCGGTAGACCAGAGCAAAAGCACCCAGCAAAAATAACGT
>NW_017817442.1:0-227 GCF_001891065.2 Hippocampus comes
AATCTTGTTATGCCTAGATAAAAATTATGGTTCTGGAGTTGCAAGAAATGAGGGACTTAAAGAGGCAAAGGGGCGATATATTTCTTTTTTGGATTCCGATGACTTTTGGCATACTGAAAAGTTGCACAAACAAATACAATGCATGCAGGAGCAGCGTGTCCCTTTGGTTTACTCACAATATTTTTTGGTGCGGGAACCAAAAGGTAATCTAACCCATATAGTGCGCT
>NW_017817443.1:0-227 GCF_001891065.2 Hippocampus comes
AATTGAAAGTCTAGAAGGCCGCAACTTTACCAAGGAAGAAGAAGAAAAATGGATGCTCGCAGCTGGACTAGGCATAGCAAGTAGAGAAAAGATTAAAGGAAAACCTATTTCTAATTACTAGAGTATTTCAAACGAAGTCAGGGAAAAAACCCTTGAAGGCCTTCAAAAAAAAAGATGATGCATGGTTCGCCCGATCCGTTGACAGTGAAATAGATAATCACTTCGTC
>NW_017817444.1:0-227 GCF_001891065.2 Hippocampus comes
AATGTTCTATCAATTCTTTTTTATTCCTCAAGATTTTAAATGAAGTTAGAAATTTTAATATTGGCGAAGAAACACTTCGTGGATACCTTCTTATCTTGTCATCCAATGATAATAATGCAGCCAAAGTAATCATGATTTGCAATTATTTTTTCAGATTGTAAATAAAATTAGCGATCAGAATAGTGGGATTTATTCTGTGAATATAATTCAAATTGTTAAAAATATCG
>NW_017817445.1:0-227 GCF_001891065.2 Hippocampus comes
GTGACCAGCAGTTTCACTTTTTGTGGGTGCAATTTTTTTTTCCCTCAATATTTCTGTTATCACACTTGGTCTGAGCCTACACTTCGGAATCCAAAAAAACATTATTCGGTTCGGTCCAGAACCGAACCGAATAATTCACATTAGGCAACACGGCAACAAAATTCCTTTCTGTGTTTTGTCCAATTTAACAACAATTTTTCACTTTCCAAACATTTAACTTATAAAAA
>NW_017817449.1:0-227 GCF_001891065.2 Hippocampus comes
AAGACTATAAATTACTGATCCCACCACTAATCCTGCAAACGAAAACACTAATCGAATTCCTAATTGTTCTTCTAAAAAGGTTCCCAAAGTGCTTTGGGGGCTAAAGGCCAATAACAAATAAAATCCTAAAACGGTTGGCGGCAAAACTAAAGGCATACTTACCAGTGCTTCCAGAATAGGCTTGATCCGAAATCGGGTAGTAAATAAAAAATAAGCTATTGGGATAC
>NW_017817450.1:0-227 GCF_001891065.2 Hippocampus comes
AAGACAGAAAGACAGCTGGAAAATAATAAAAAAAAACAGCCACAAATAAATTTAGAACCACTTCATTAAAATTATATAGCATTTTTGGTCAACATTTTTACAACTGATTCCAATTTAAAATTTGTATTTCAAGAAAGTCAATGCCGTGGTTTTTTTCATCGTATTACCTTTCGGTCTGTTTTATAGAAGAAAAAAAAAAGATTAAGAGACAGCGGCAGTGAAATTAT
>NW_017817451.1:0-227 GCF_001891065.2 Hippocampus comes
AGCTTTATTTATATAGAGCCTTCACAACCGCTGCACCTGTACCAACAACTTTTGGAAGTCCTGTAACTGTCACAATTCAGTCAATGTCTTATTTTTTTCTTAAATCCATACTATTGAGCATGAAATGTTGAAAACGGCCTGCTCTCTTTGACAATGCAATGTTAATGGTGGAATTCTTTTCGGGGTCTCCTGAAAAGTGATGGTTTTGGCGGTCCAAAGATTCCGCG
>NW_017817452.1:0-227 GCF_001891065.2 Hippocampus comes
AAGATCAATATAGTTTGGTGATTAATAAAAATATTTGAAGTATTTATCTTAAATTAACATCTGGAAGTCAATTTTTATCAATCTGAAAAATCTTTTGAAGCTTTATGTAGGCAACATATCTGCCAAATCATTGTAATAAATTTAAGTGGCTAAAACGATAATTTTGAGGAGTTTTCTTACTTTCTCAGAAGCGACTTTCGTCAGAAACGTTCATGAATTTTAGGGGC
>NW_017817453.1:0-227 GCF_001891065.2 Hippocampus comes
AAGAGATGACAGAGGACACCTGCCAGACTTCCCATGACACTTGCCAGACTCCCGAGATGACAGACTTGCCAGGCTTACCAGGACACTTGCCAGACTTCCCAGGACACTTGCCAGACTTCCCAGCCGTTGTCGGGTGCGATCGACTCTCTAGTTGAATCTTTCGTCATTCCGGCATCAAGAGTTTCGATATCATACAATCAGAAAGATTCCTCGCAGTCGCACCCGAG
>NW_017817454.1:0-227 GCF_001891065.2 Hippocampus comes
AAGTAGCTACCCGTGAGCGCCACACCTGCCTCTGCGAACACCGAGGTCATGCGATCGGCGACTCGGTGATAGTCGTCTTCGGTGTAGCGGCCGCGCGCGATGCCGCTCTGGTTGGTCACGACGACGAGCGCGAAGCCCAGATCCTGAAGTGCTCGCAAGCCGTCCAGCACGCCCGAAAGCACTCGTACACCGGACGGTTCCGACAAGTAGCCAGGGTCGTAGATCAG
>NW_017817456.1:0-227 GCF_001891065.2 Hippocampus comes
AAGTTCTCTTCACAGGTCAGATAAGTGCCCCATGGCGTATAGCCACTACCACAGTTGTTGACCGTTCCAAGTGGTTCATTCTCGGCCACGTTCCTCAGGAAATCCGTGCCCGCAACGGGTCCGTCGAATTCAACGGGCGTATTGACTGTGATCCGTCGGTTACGATCATCGAAAACCACGTCCCAACGGCCGTCCGGTCCGGCTGCGACACGGACGACTGAGCAACC
>NW_017817457.1:0-227 GCF_001891065.2 Hippocampus comes
AAGTTTCACCCAGCGGCCGCTTTCATCGAACCAAATGTCGGTATCCAATTCACCTGTATAGGCATATTGGGTGGCGTCACGGGTGCCGGCTCCCGCTTCGACAGTCGCGTCTCCTCGCTTCGCAAGCGTGACGCTGTTGAGCTTGCCTGTCAGCGTATTGAACACCAGATCACGGTCCAAGATCCAGTGGTTCCAATGGGATGTGGTCATCAGGGAGGGCGGCGCAT
>NW_017817458.1:0-227 GCF_001891065.2 Hippocampus comes
AAGTTGCATTGGGCCACACCGTTTGCAGATCAAAGCCTTCAGGGGCATCGCCATAATCAAAGGTAAACAGCGCCGCCGCCGTGTCTTCAACCCCGATGGTAAAACCATTCCAAGTTTCGTTACTTTGGCTCGTCCAATTGACGGTTGAAAACGCCGAATTACCAGTGAAACGCACGCAGCCATGTGGCTCACCCGTAGTGGCATTCAGCTGATATTCGTTACCAACC
>NW_017817459.1:0-227 GCF_001891065.2 Hippocampus comes
TTCTGTAAATTTACCATTACGTTTTTGAGTTCCCACACCAATAATTACTTCATTTTTAGTATTCGTGTCCATGTCAAAGCGAAACGCTTCAGGTGAGCAAACGAAGGTATGTCAGTGATTCACGTGATCCAGTGCAATTTGCAGAAACCCAACACCCTAAATGACAATGTGCACAGGGTGCTCACCAATGCATTGCATTTATTAGTGTGTGTACACAATGGATTTGG
>NW_017817460.1:0-227 GCF_001891065.2 Hippocampus comes
AAGGCCTCAGAGGTAATTTGGGAGTCGGTAAGTACGATCTGGTCGGCTGCTAGGACAATATCTCCGCCTGGCGCAGAACCATTGGTCGTTGCGGATACATTGCTGTTGTCCAGTGTAATAGATTCAAACTGAGTTATTTCAATTTGAGATTTCGATCCACCTCCGCTACCATCTTGAACGATCGTGGAAACAAACGAATTGTCTTCAAGCGAAAAGGTAGCATCGCC
>NW_017817461.1:0-227 GCF_001891065.2 Hippocampus comes
AAGGCCGACCTCCGTCGCCTGGACGTCGTGACCTTCCGGAGCCCCGAACGTCCGGGACGGATGTGGATCAAGCGCGTGGCCGGGCTCCCCGGCGACGTGGTCGAACTCCGGGAGGGCGCGGTCCTCGTCAACGGAGAAGCAGTCACGTGGCCTGACGGGGGGTCGAGCGACGCGACGCTCGGCATGGACCCGGTCCGCGTCCCGGAGCGGAGGGCCTTCTTGCTCGG
>NW_017817462.1:0-227 GCF_001891065.2 Hippocampus comes
AAGGCTTCAAGGAGATTCAATCACGTGCGGTTCGATGTTCATATCGTCAGATCTCTCTGATTGTCCGATGAAGTGACTCACCGAACGTGACGGAATTCTTTGCAGCGGTACCAAGTTGCCTGAAGAACTGGCTGAGCTCGTCGCCGCCAGCTGGCTTCGCGAAATAGAGGTCAGGAGAAGATGCAAGGCTGCGGAGTACTGATTCCGATGCGTCCTGACCGTATCTG
>NW_017817463.1:0-227 GCF_001891065.2 Hippocampus comes
AAGGTCGTAAAAATTGATGTGAATACGGCTGAAGAAATAGAGTTTGAGTTGGTGAATGGTATTGGTACTGTTTTTTCCAAAAGAATCATAAAGTATCGAAGTCTATTAGGTGGTTTTTACAGCATAGAACAATTGAGAGATGTCTATGGTGTAACAGATTCAATTTATGAGCACATTAAAACTCAGTTGATTCTGAAGGATACAATTCTAAAGAAAATTAATATCAA
>NW_017817464.1:0-227 GCF_001891065.2 Hippocampus comes
AAGGTTGGTCACCAGCCCGCCGAACTCATCACGCCCCGGCAGCTGGCGCGCCAGTTTTACCTGGCCGCCAAGCTCGGCGCCCGCCTCGCACAGAACCACCTCATGGCCCCGCTCGGCAGCCACGGCTGCCGCCTTCATGCCGGAAGGGCCGCCGCCTGCCACCAGCACCTTCATGGGCCTCTCAGCGGCCGTCCGCTGCCCAAATCGCGCTTCGCGGCCGGTCTCCG
>NW_017817465.1:0-227 GCF_001891065.2 Hippocampus comes
AAGGGCTGCGCACCAGATCAATCACGTTTTCCATGTTTTGCAACGTCAGCGAAACATGCGCACAAAGTGCTGTCATTCCGCCGGATGGTTCGGCGGACCGGTCGCCATGCACCAGATGTACAAGGTTCAATCCTGCCGGAGCGCATTGCGGCAAGGGCGAAGCGGTGTTGCCAAAGCTGCGCAGGACATGCGAACGCAATGCCGGCACCAGCACCAAACTTCCCCTG
>NW_017817466.1:0-227 GCF_001891065.2 Hippocampus comes
AAGGGGAAGGGAAAGGGATTGAGGAAAGGAAGGAAAGGATAGGATGGTATGGTAGCCACACGAACGCCGCCTCACTTACTGTGGCACCGCGGCGCCCGTACAGTTGCTTCGTCCGTCCTCCGACCCACTCAAGGCTTCACACTCCCTCCATGACGGGTTTATTCATCATATTGTTACCTTAGTATTTATCTGCTAAATTACTTTCATGAGTTAAGTTCAATAACTTC
>NW_017817468.1:0-227 GCF_001891065.2 Hippocampus comes
ACAATAAGATATCTGACGGCATACAAGCTGCTGCTTCAGCTGCGGGATATTCCAAAAACAACGGAGGCGAACTGAATTCAGATATGGTCAGTGCTGTTACAAACGTTAAAATTTTTGATTTAAAGTCAACTGATAAATTGGGAGACCTTACAGTTGCTGAAATTGAGACAGCAGCACGTGAAACCACCAAAAATACCCTTGACGAATTCTTTGATTTTGTTGATGAT
>NW_017817470.1:0-227 GCF_001891065.2 Hippocampus comes
ACACGATGGGAAGTCGAGAAAATGGAATATTTGACGTTAAAAAATAAATTCCTGGCCCTGCAGATTATGAAACAATTCCAAAGATTTTGAAAAAAGGGAAGTCAATGAGCAGTTTTGGAGGGGCAAAAAGATTTAAGGAGGAAAAATAGAAAAGCCCGGGACCGTCTGACTACGAAAAGGGTTCGCTGGAGAAGAAAAATATCAGTAAAAGAGGAACAATTCCATAA
>NW_017817471.1:0-227 GCF_001891065.2 Hippocampus comes
ACAATGACGTGTTTTGGCAGGGCAAATTGAGTGGACGGGGGTGTGTAAATGTTTAAATGTGTGCGAGGTCAAAGTGCAACACAATTTTTTTGGTGGGGTGCTTTGTTATTTTCCATATGTAGTCGATGGGGATGCACTTTGTGATTTAAACCCACTGGGAGTGAGCTCTCGTTCCTCAAAACAACACTTTGGAAACATGTTTGAATCTTGTCACTCTACTTTCAAAC
>NW_017817472.1:0-227 GCF_001891065.2 Hippocampus comes
ACATAGTCGGCCGCAGGTTCAGTGGTTGCAAGACGTGCGGCCTGGCCGGCCCAAGCCTGCATGCGGTCAATGTCGCCTGCCTTTCCGGCCTCCGTGCGCATCGCCTGCGTGAGAGCGCGCTGAACCGGATAAGGCGCCGGCTTCGGCGTATGCGGCGCGTTCGCGGCCTGCACATAGACGGTATTGATGCTGCGACCGAGACGGCCGGAGAAGGCCCGGGTTGGCAC
>NW_017817473.1:0-227 GCF_001891065.2 Hippocampus comes
ACATTGAACGCCTTGACCGACTTGTCCGTCCGGCCAAGCTCGTCAAACTCCACATAGCGCACGTCCACAGCGTCCGAATGCATGAACATCACGTGCCCACGCTCGTGCACCGCAGCGTTCTCGGGATCCTCGGTGCCGATCGTGATCGACCGCGAATAGTTCGCAACAGAGGTCTTCAGGTCCGCCCGCGGCGCATCGTGGTCATGCACCAGCGCCGCATCCAGCGT
>NW_017817475.1:0-227 GCF_001891065.2 Hippocampus comes
AGTTTCAATTTTTGAATTGAATAATAGTGCTGAGGTGTAAAAAGTATACGTATGAATTGTCTTGTCTAAAAAGCAACTGCATGCTTAACTTTCCGACTAACTTGTACCATTTAGAGAACACATTACCACATTTTTATGTCTACATGAATGACTGCAGCTACGTGACAACACACCAGCCAATGCAGTACATTGTGGGACCTGGAGTATCAACGCTGCAGTTTACGCAT
>NW_017817477.1:0-227 GCF_001891065.2 Hippocampus comes
ACAGTAATGTTTGGACGAATAGCACTGCACAATTGGTTTTTTAAATTAAAAAAAGAGGAAGACAAAACGTGCTGAGGATCCCGGTTAACAATATGCGACCAATACCAGTCGTTATTATTCTGAGATTTTTTGGATTTAATATTTGTGTATGTTTTGCTACTAGACATTGCGCTCATTGCTTGGAAAAAAGAAAGCGACGAATTGCTATATTGCAAGTCAATTGATTC
>NW_017817478.1:0-227 GCF_001891065.2 Hippocampus comes
ACAGTAGCAGATCGCACATGGTTCTGTGGGTCGACGTCAAATCAGGTACTGAAGGCCAACCGGGCAACAACGGAACATTGTTCCTGGTTGACTTGGCAGGTTCCGAACGAGTGCGCAAGTCCGAGGTCGAAGGTGACCATTTGAAGGAAGCTGGCCATATCAACAAGAGTCTCTCAGCTCTCGGAAACGTAATGGAAGCGCTGGACAGAAAAGCATCGCACGTTCCC
>NW_017817479.1:0-227 GCF_001891065.2 Hippocampus comes
ACCATGTGGCCAATTATCGAGGAGTCACTTATGCCTTTGCCAGTGAAGAGCATCAGGAAATGTTCGAAGCCAACCCCGAAAAGTATGTTCCCGCCTACGGGGGGTACTGTGCGTATGGCGTAGCCGTGGGGAAAAAGTTCGTGGCAGATCCGGAAGTGTGGAAGGTTGTTAACGGCAAACTCTACCTGAACCTGGACCGCGACATTCAAAGCAAGTGGAATGAGGAT
>NW_017817480.1:0-227 GCF_001891065.2 Hippocampus comes
ACCCACCTTGGTCTATTACGGTTTGAAGCTAATGAATCCGGCAATCTTCTTGGTGGCTTGCTGTATCGCTTGTGCACTGACCTCTGTAATGAGTGGCAGCTCATGGTCAACAGCCGCGACTATTGGCGTGGCGATGGTCGCTGTTGGTCGTGCTTTGGAAATTCCAGATGGTTTGATTGGTGGTGCAATTATCTCAGGCTCTTATTTCGGTGACAAAATTTCTCCAC
>NW_017817481.1:0-227 GCF_001891065.2 Hippocampus comes
AAGGAAGGAAGGAAGGAAGGAAGGAAGGAAGGAATCGAAAGATGAAAGGGATTAAGGATGGACGAAATGAGAGAATGGAAGGAAGGATGTAATTAAAAAAGAAAGGAAAGAAGCATTGAAGGAACAAAGAAATGGAAAAAAGAAAAGAAGGGAGAGATTAAAAATGGAAGGTAGGGCATGACGAATGGGGTCAAGGGGAGCGTAGAGTGATGAGAGGAGAGAAATTC
>NW_017817483.1:0-227 GCF_001891065.2 Hippocampus comes
ACCCTCATCCCTTTGTCATGGATAACATTAACCATATTTGCGGTAAGTACCCGATAGTAGGGGCTATAGATTTGAGGCGTAAATCCTAGTTCTTCCAGATTGTTGGATACGCCTTTGGTGTTTTCAATTAACAAGGCAGTTACCAAGGTAGAATCAATTTGCCGAACGGCTTGCAAAGCTCGCTTATCAAAAGACTGAATACAGGTGCGATCTTGGATATTTAAGCG
>NW_017817484.1:0-227 GCF_001891065.2 Hippocampus comes
ACCTTTCTCCACTTGCAGTTTTATTTCTGTGCTCCTTATCACCATACCAGGATGCCTCACCTATCTGCGTAGAGCCATCGATGACAACTCCTTTGTCTTTTCTTGAAAGTAAGTCATCCGAGCTCGAGAAAACCCCGCAGGAAATCACTAATGAAACTATTATTAGGAGGCAAACTCTGAACCAGATCATAAAATTATTGTAACATGAACTTTAGGTTGTGTAGTAA
>NW_017817485.1:0-227 GCF_001891065.2 Hippocampus comes
ACCTGACCGACCACGGCGCCCACCGCATTGGCCACATCCGCATGGGCTGGCACCAGGCTCTCGGCCCCGGCCAATGCGGCGACGGCCGGGTAATAGGTGGGCGCCGAGGCGCCCAAGCCCACCAGCGGCGCGCCAAGGCTCAACGCCGGGCGGACCAGCCCTGCATGGCGGTCCAAGGCAGCTTGGGCCAGGAAGCTGCGGCTCGGCTCGGGCTGTTCGAACCCGTC
>NW_017817486.1:0-227 GCF_001891065.2 Hippocampus comes
ACCGACTGTTTTGTGTCTTGCTCCACATTTCTGTATTTCCCTTTCCAGCACTGTTTCTAGACTTGAATGCCCTCTCCGATTCGTCCGGGAGAAACTGCACAGCGAGAAAGAGACGCAAGGGCAGAGAGCGCTGGGAGAGGTACAGATTGCCTGAGAACGTCGCGAGAAGAGCAGAAGCCAAGAAGAAAAAAGAGAAAGCCGAAAAGCAACGTGAGCGCCGACAGAAA
>NW_017817487.1:0-227 GCF_001891065.2 Hippocampus comes
CCTTCAGATCCTGTCCCCAAGTCACTTCATTTCCCACCATCTTCCTCAGTCCCGTACCATCGTTTTTTTCTACTACACCTTTCCAAGTTCCTGTACACTCCTGTCACTCAAATCGTCTGTGTTCTATAAATTACATTGTGGCAGACTGATGAGGCCCAGGCTCCTGCTCCTCGGCAGTGGTCGAGGTCACGACCCCAACCTGCTTCATCAGCGCGTGCCAGTGGTGA
>NW_017817488.1:0-227 GCF_001891065.2 Hippocampus comes
ACCGAGAGCCGCAGCTCGTGGTTGGGGTCGTCGGCCACCTCACGCAGGAACCGGCGGACCGAGGTGTAGATCTTCTCGAACACGACGTCGTCGACGGCCTCGGGCACCCACCAGGGCGATTCCTGGGTCATCCGGTTGCGGAGGCTCATGGCGTTGTCGCCAAGGAACCGGTCGACGCCTCGGACGACGGTGTCGAACAGCTGCTGGTGGTGGTCGCCCTCGACGGC
>NW_017817489.1:0-227 GCF_001891065.2 Hippocampus comes
ACCGAGTTCTTGAGACAAAAATGGGGCACGGCACCAACGGATTCTGAAATCGAGCGGGGGGTGCGCGACGGCGATCCCGCCCTTTCTGAATGGCTCGATAGCGCCGCCGATTCCTTGCGCGCATTGCTTGATGTGGTAAACGCGCTGCTTGATCCGAAAGCGATCATTCTGGCGGGGCGCCTGTCTCCTCTTATTCGCAAAGCAATCGCGGATCGGCTAGATCTAAA
>NW_017817490.1:0-227 GCF_001891065.2 Hippocampus comes
ACCGTTCTTCGACCAGTTCAACTTCGATCTTTTTTTCGGCCAGAACCAACCGGACCTTCCGGCAGAACGGAGACAGGGGAACATGGAATAAACGGTTCATCGCAAATTCGCTCGCGGTTTTAAGTCTGAATGCCCGGTTCCCGCGCCTTGTGCAAGACAGTGCTATTGAAAGCAGTCGGCGCGCCCGTCGCGGTTTATCGTGGCAGCGCCATCGCGAATGCTTGTGG
>NW_017817491.1:0-227 GCF_001891065.2 Hippocampus comes
ACCGGCAGTCGGACCTCGGGTTCGAGGTGTCGGGGCGCGTCGCCAGCGTCGTCGACGTGGGCACGGAGGTGCTCGGGCCGGGCTCCTCCGCGGAGGTCGTCGAGGGCCAGGTCCTCGCGCGCCTCGATCCCGAGCGCTACGAGCAGCGGCTGCGCCAGGCCAACCTGCAGCTCGAAGCCGCCCGGCTCGGACTCGAGGCGCAGCAGATCGATCTCGAGTCGCTCGCC
>NW_017817494.1:0-227 GCF_001891065.2 Hippocampus comes
ACTCCTGATCGTGGTAATCAAAGAATTCGGGCGCGGACTGGCACCAAAAACAGCGGGGCTGCCCATCCGGGCCGGTCACAAGATCGCTCATAGTTGTACACCTTTTGTTCTGTCGACATTATCCATGGTTCAGAACAGATCGCAAGCGATCATGAAGGGTCTCGGTACCAGTTCAGAACAAAGACACGGATGGCCGATGCCAACCCGGTTTCCGGATCGCGCGCCAC
>NW_017817495.1:0-227 GCF_001891065.2 Hippocampus comes
ACTCGTCCATCATAAAAGCGTATGCGTTTATTTGTATTTTCATATGGTGTAAGGTATACCAATCGTAGTTTTCCCCGTTTGTGTTTTTTTTCGCTTTGAGAGCCTTTTCCAGCGTGCGCGCTGTCATCATGCCCGTCTAGTCCGATTCATCTTCGTCAAAATTGGACATGAGGTGATCGTACGCGTTGGTGAGCTGCTTGAAGTGCTCTTCCGCTTCTTCCTTGGTC
>NW_017817496.1:0-227 GCF_001891065.2 Hippocampus comes
ACTTGTGTCATGAATATAATGAATCTCGACGAAACGATTACTCGTGAGTAAGAAGATGAATCCCTACGCAGAAAATTTGTATATCGAGAGTCGTCGAAAATTCTTTAATCGTTCGCTTCGAGGAATCGGAGCAGCAGCGCTCAGCTCGCTATTGGGGAATTCAGCAGTTGGTTCACAATCAGTTGCTCACTTTGCTCCTCGCGCAAAACGTGTGATTTACATGTTTC
>NW_017817497.1:0-227 GCF_001891065.2 Hippocampus comes
TCGGAGGGAGGAGGTACATCCTTCTGTGATATCAAACTCTGGTGTAAATGCTACAAAGGCGCCCGCTCTCAGGCCGAGGCATTTTTGCAAGGTGAACCAGAGTGTGAATGAAATTAGCAGAGCGCTGAATATAGCGCATCTGAAGTTGAGAGATGTTATGGTAATAGTTCAAGAACGTGGAACATTTGCAGGAGGGGGATGCTCATTCAAGCAAATGGGGGGGGGGG
>NW_017817498.1:0-227 GCF_001891065.2 Hippocampus comes
ACTTGGCCAGGAACGTCCAGAAGTTACTAAGACGTTTGCGATCCCAACTGACACCAAACAAGTGGTTCTGGAGTTCAGTTTCTATGAGATCGACAATTGGCAAGCCGGTATTGATAAATTCTTTGTCCGAGTCGGTGAAGCATACTTCAGTGTTGGAGATTTTAGCTCTGCTTCTGATGAAGGTGTCTGGCGTGGTTACTTGGCAGATGCTCTTGGATACGTGGAGA
>NW_017817499.1:0-227 GCF_001891065.2 Hippocampus comes
ACGACCATATCGACCGGAGCAATGTTCTTGTCCATTTGCCCACTCAATTGCCCACTGAGCTGTAGTACAAAAGTTACCAAGGAAACACTAAGCACCAAAAGCATGAGGCTCAAAATCAAGTTCAGGGGCTTTGAAATCATGTTCCGGTATGCGATGTACCAAAGTTTCATAGGACTATCTGATTTGAAAAATGCTGGGTGACCCTTTGATCATGGGTAATAACAACA
>NW_017817500.1:0-227 GCF_001891065.2 Hippocampus comes
ACGATCGCGGCCAGCCGGTCTCCGGGGTCGAGGTATACCTGCGGGAGACTCGGCAGACGGCTGGTTTCCGCATGGGAAACCTGGGAAGCACCACTGGCCCCGACGGCACGTTCCAGATCAGTGACGTGCGCCCGGGAAGCTACCGCCTACGGGCTTCGAAGGAAGGGTTCGTAGCCCGCGAAGAGCAGGAGCTCCTCGAAGTGGACGTGGTGCCTATTCAAGGCCTG
>NW_017817501.1:0-227 GCF_001891065.2 Hippocampus comes
ACGATGAGCGACTCCGGCGTGGCGGCGTTGCGCGCGGAACTCGATATTCCGGTGATCGGCCCAGGTCGGGCGTCGGTGCTGACCGCGCTTATGTTTGGCGACAGGTTCTCCATCTTGGCAATGTGGCCCCATTGGCAGCATCTATACGATAAGACATTGACTGATCTTGGACTCCAAAGGCATTGCGTGTCAGTGCGCAGCATTGAAGCAACGCCAGACAATCAGGC
>NW_017817502.1:0-227 GCF_001891065.2 Hippocampus comes
ACGCCCAGCTTCGCCAGTGATCTCGAAACCCAGAGCGGTGGCGCATTCCGACTGATGGCCTTCGCGGCGGTATCGTGGCAGCGCAGACCGACAACAAAGTTGACATTCGGCGTGGTTGCCACTGGCCGGGAAGACATTCCCGTTCTGCCAATGGCAGGACTGACTTGGACGCCAACCAAAGACTGGCAGATCGACGTTGCTGCTCCCAGACCCCGCATCGCACGACG
>NW_017817503.1:0-227 GCF_001891065.2 Hippocampus comes
CGGGTATGACTTTAAAAGACGCCCTGGGGACAGCATTTAGGGTACATTCACACAAAATGTGTCACGTCGCATCGCGTCAAGTCAAGTCATCGTGCGTCATGATTCGCCATGATTCGCCACCTCAGTTTAACATTAGTTTGAATGGAGATTTGAAAAAACCGTTCATACCAATAGGGTCGCGTGGCGTCAAGTCACGTGACTCTCTTGGTGTAAACGGTTTTTTTCAA
>NW_017817504.1:0-227 GCF_001891065.2 Hippocampus comes
ACGCCTGCGTGACCGCTTTACAATCCGCCTCGCCGGCCAGGTGCAGGACCTGCCAGGTGCCGCCTTTGAACGGGGACTGGGCGGGGTTGCGCCCGGCGATCTCGATGAAGGCTTTGTTGATCGTCCCCCCGCCCTGCGACCCGCCGAAGACCAGCAGCACCGGCGTCTGCGGATCGAGCCCAAGCTGCGTCCGCGCCTTTTCCGGCGCCGCGCCCCCGACCACACCC
>NW_017817505.1:0-227 GCF_001891065.2 Hippocampus comes
ACGCTTTGATCTTTTGATTGAACAAAGCTGATCGCTTTCGACTGCAATCTAACAACTGAGAGGTCGGTTGCGCAAAGTACTTGAGGCTTGCTTCCGCGACACGCTCACCGTTGGACTCGAAGTCGATTCTCAGTGATGAAAGAACACGTTTGTTGGAAAAGTATCGGTTGACGATGGTATCCGCGGTTTTTTCATCGATGTGACAACGTCCAGTCAAATGTCCAGTG
>NW_017817506.1:0-227 GCF_001891065.2 Hippocampus comes
ACGCTGCTGATTCAGTTGGCCACGAATAGACTCGTTTGGGGCCGGTGGCAAGTCTACAGATTCATTGGAGGAAGGACCAACAACGATTGACCCTCCATTAGTCAAGACTTCCAAAATATTAGCCAAACTTTTATTTGTTTCATGATAATCGACTTGAGCTCCGTGAGAACGCCCTAAGACTTCCTTTACATACTTCTGGCTGAGTGCGTTCTGATCTCCAGCTAGAT
>NW_017817507.1:0-227 GCF_001891065.2 Hippocampus comes
ACGCGATCGCGTCGGCGTTCACGATCATACCGCAGCCGGCAATGGACACAGCAGCACCCTCAGGCATCCCCTACGTGCACGGCAACACCTCGTCCGTCAACGTCGATTTATACAAATCTGACCCCCAGAAGTACCGCAACGTGTTCCAGTTGGATGTCGCCGAAGTCTGGTATGGCACCGGTTACGTGCGCTTCTTGAACGACCTCAAGGCCTCCGGCCAGTGGGAG
>NW_017817508.1:0-227 GCF_001891065.2 Hippocampus comes
ACGTTGAGCAAGCGCAGCTGACCGCCACTGCCATCCCTAAATTGACGAACCAGCATCCGGATTTAGATCTTGCCGCGGGTTATGAAATACAGGATGCCTTACGCGCCCGGGTTTGCGAACGCGGTGAGCGCATCGTGGGATTTAAATGCGGACTAACGTCTAAGGCCAAGATGGTCCAAATGGGCGTTAACGAGCCGGGATACGGTTTTCTTTCCAGCGGCATGGCA
>NW_017817510.1:0-227 GCF_001891065.2 Hippocampus comes
ATAATCTTTTAATATTGCTTCTGTCTGCGCCTGGTTTTGAAATTTGACAATCGATGTACCTGTCCATCGTTTCACCGACAAAGCACGCACAGTTCTTTGAGGATCTGCGACACCGAGTTTTTCTAAAAACAGAGGATCTTCGTGGTTCAACAAATCGCGCCTTCTTTGTTCATCAAGCGGCTCAACTTCGGTTTCAATTTGAGAAACAAAAGATGCCGGCACATCGG
>NW_017817511.1:0-227 GCF_001891065.2 Hippocampus comes
ATAAGCAAGGACTTCTGAACTTTGGCTGCGCAAATGAACTATATTGCCGGAAGCGTCGAGCAATTCATTGTTTTGAAGTGAAAAAACAAAATCTCCAAGGAAAATTTTCTCAGGAGATTTCATATCTTTTTCAGAGTTCGATCCGGACATTTCAGACGCCTCCATGCCCTTCTGACTTTGCGAACAGGCCTGCGGGGACGCAAGGGTTTTCTCTAAGTCCCAACGCC
>NW_017817513.1:0-227 GCF_001891065.2 Hippocampus comes
ATACCTTCACCTACACGGTGACCGACGGCAATGGCGGCCAGGACACGGCCACGGTTTCAGTGACCGTCACCGGCGCCAATGACGGCCCGGATGCCATCGATGACGCAGCAACGGTGGGCGAGGACGACACCACGCCGACGACCATCGATCTGACGGCGAATGACACCGATCCCGACACCTCGGATGATCTCGAGATCCTCTCGATCGACACCACCGGCACCACCGGC
>NW_017817514.1:0-227 GCF_001891065.2 Hippocampus comes
ATACAATAAATTTTTCAAATCTACAAAATAATTCTGTCAAATGTTCGAACTATTTAGGTCCTGAAATTAAAGATTTGAAATCTGAAATCATGGATTGTGATGATTACTATAATTTTATGCTTAATTACGGACGTTTTGAACATATAAAAGAAAATTTGAAGAATAGTGATGATGAATTAAAGGAAATTTTCAAATATCTTGATGAATGTAGAGAATCATTGAAGTCT
>NW_017817515.1:0-227 GCF_001891065.2 Hippocampus comes
ATACGTAGCGTATTTTAGGTAGGCATCAGAGAAATTTTCTTCCCGAAGCGCAGCAGCTCCCTGATCAGCTATTTGTTGATTTTGAGCTTGAGTTGGCGATACCGGCTTTGGGATATACACCACAGTAAAGCGATGAAAAGCACGTGATAACTGACGAGCATCTCTGGCATTATAATATCTACCACCAGTAGAGTTAGCTAAAAACTGTAGGTCACGTTCGGCAGCAG
>NW_017817516.1:0-227 GCF_001891065.2 Hippocampus comes
ATATATTGCTATAGAATTGTAGCTATTTACCCAGACAATTCAGAAGGTTATGCATCTGAGGAAACCTGTAATGAACTGCCATTTGATGTACCAATTATAAACCGAAACTCGGTAGTAAGTACCGACGGTAGCAATGGAACTGATAGCATTTCTTGGGCGAAACCTCAAGATATATCTTTACTACAATACCCTCCTCCTTATCATTTTAGCGTATATCGGTCCGAGGG
>NW_017817517.1:0-227 GCF_001891065.2 Hippocampus comes
ATATCAATCCAAATCTGATTGAAGAGGCCATGCAGATCAGCGGCCATCGGACCAAGAAGGCCGTGGTGAACCAGGCCCTTGAGGAGTTCGTGCGTCGGCATAAACAGCAAGGCATCCTCGATATGTTCGGACAAATCGAATACGACAAAGATTACGACTACAAAGCCAGTCGCAAACGAGGCCCGGGACGCTCGTGAGCGTGCTTGTGGACACCGCCATTTGGTCAC
>NW_017817518.1:0-227 GCF_001891065.2 Hippocampus comes
ATATTTTACAATTTCAATATTGAATAATTAATAGACAACTGAATATCATATATAATATTTAAGTATTATCTAAACGAATGTTACATGAATTTTTATTGAACTATAAATAATAAAAAAATAATTGCACTGTTACACAACCGGGAAATAGCGACCAAAACACTGCAATAATGGCCAGACTTGTTTGACGTTCAGCCGTGCCTTCATCGACATTCACTACACTATGTGAT
>NW_017817521.1:0-227 GCF_001891065.2 Hippocampus comes
ATATTGAGCGTAAAAGGGGCGGTGTGGTAACGGCTACATGGGGCTTTTTGTGCACTGACGATAAATGTCAGCATCCAAGACTTCAAAAGTGGTCTGGCAAAAGCCAGTGCCTTAGGAGCTTTTGTCAGGCGGCTTTTGATTCTGTTTGGCTAGCGTGAGCTTTGTCCAGTGGACAAAAGGAGCTGGCAAAAAGGAAATCTTCTACTCTTGATGGCGGTCGCAGGAGA
>NW_017817522.1:0-227 GCF_001891065.2 Hippocampus comes
ATATTGGATATTAGCAGGTGCCAATGATTTGGCCTTGGCGATGTGTAGTGAGGATGTGGTGTTATTGGGGATTTTGCGATTGGCAGAAGAAATTGCTCATCTGTATCCTGAATCCCAAATTGTGATACAGGGATTGCTCCCCCGTAGTAACCATCGAGATGGATCTTTACATTTATCCGATGAGGCTCGAGGATCTACCTTTCGGACCAATAACAACATCAATAACA
>NW_017817523.1:0-227 GCF_001891065.2 Hippocampus comes
ATATGATGAATTTTCTTACAATGGAACGGCAAATATATTAATGAGCTAAATATAAGGGAAGAATGGAATTAAAGCTTAAAATTTGTGTTCTTATTTAATAACTTAAAAATTGGGATATGATTGCTAAAATTATACAAAAAATAATTTAAATTGTGATGTATTATTAATTGAAAACTATAACTAATTATTCAGACTAAGAGTCAATTCAAATATATAAATATCATAGA
>NW_017817524.1:0-227 GCF_001891065.2 Hippocampus comes
ATAGCATACCATTTTTGATTAGCACTAGGCTATATAGCGTCTTTCAAAAATTAATACTCTAAAACAAATTTAGATAAGTTTTGCCCTGTCGCCAGCCCTAATTTTTTGCGCAAACGGTAACGAGCAACTTCTACCCCACGAAGAGAAATACTCAATAGATTAGCTATTTCTTTGGTATTTAGATTAAGCCGAAGAAAAACACAAAGTTTTTGCTCATTAGGAGAGAG
>NW_017817527.1:0-227 GCF_001891065.2 Hippocampus comes
ATCACGGATCGATCTGCAGCGCCGGATCGCCCAGCAGGGTCCAGCCCAGGAGCACGTCCCGCAGCTCGGGCTGGCTCGCCGCCAGCTCGTCCTTGCCCCGCTGGACCGCTTCACCCAGAGTGGTTCCCGGAGCCGCGAGGTGACGCATGATGCGCTGCCCGAGAGCCCGCTCCGACAGGGAATCGGTGAGGGTGGTCGCCCCCAGCACCGACGCCGCTCCACCATTC
>NW_017817528.1:0-227 GCF_001891065.2 Hippocampus comes
ATCATACGGTGGGGAAGGCGAAGAAGGACGGTGCCGCTCCGCAGATCGAAGGGTCACGACGCCGTCTCCTGATCCGGGTCTCGGCGATCGTTTTCCTGACCACAGCCGTCTCGTCGATCATCTTTCAATCGACGACCTTCGCGCTTCCGAAAATATTCGACGAGCGCCTGTCGGGACTGGCGGCCGATCACGCCGCTCGGGTATCGGGCATCGGCGCCGAAAGGGAT
>NW_017817529.1:0-227 GCF_001891065.2 Hippocampus comes
GTAGTTAGTATTTGTGAGCAGTATGGTTACATACCAAGATACCACAGATGCATTATTTGTCTTTGACGGTATTCATGGAGAAGTACAGAGAACATTAGAATAAGGTGATTTGTGTCTTGATAGATCTAGAGAAAGCCAGTGGACAAGGTACCCAGAGAGGAACTATGGCACCACATGAGAAAATCTTGAGTGACAGAGAAGTATGTTAGTACAGTACAGGGCACGTA
>NW_017817530.1:0-227 GCF_001891065.2 Hippocampus comes
ATCAGACATTATTGTGGTCTGGTAATAAGAGCCTACTGATCAATATCTTACATAAAATTCATTACCCTTTTTAAGCAAGATTTCCACCACTTCAGTAAATCCATTCTGTGCAGCCAGAGCTAGTGGGGTTATTCCATAGGCACTTTGGGGATCTACAGCTGCTCCTGAGCAGATTAATAAATTCACCAGATCTTTCTTCGCCAGTCTGGCAGCGTCATGCAGAGCTG
>NW_017817531.1:0-227 GCF_001891065.2 Hippocampus comes
ATCAGTATTGTTATCTTCTATATTGTCCAATGGGAAAGAATCAACCAAGACTGCTGTATTACGTAAGTTTCCAGCACGAATAACTGCCACGGTTATTTGCAGTGTTATGTTCTCTTCAGGTAATAGTTCTTCAATACTCCATGAGCCGGTCCCTTCATCATAAATGCCTTTTGATGCGCTATGGGATTGGTATTCAAAATCAGCAGCATCCAAAACATCATTCACCA
>NW_017817533.1:0-227 GCF_001891065.2 Hippocampus comes
ATCCTCTTCTCGAGCTCGGACCACCGGGTCCGGCAGATCGATCCGGGCTCGGGTCTCGTGAGCACCTTCGTCGGTACGGGCGCGCTCGGTCGCGGCGGCGATGGAGGCGCGGCCGGGGACGCCCAGCTCAGCGCGCCCGAGGGGCTCGCGATCCACCCGGATGGGCACTTGCTCATCGCCGACGACGGCAACCGGGCGCTTCGCCGCGTCTGGGGACCGCTTCCCTC
>NW_017817534.1:0-227 GCF_001891065.2 Hippocampus comes
ATCCGCATTCTTTGCCAGCCTCAATCCGTCGGACAGGGGCCGTCCAGAGGATGTTCCGGTACATCCGGATATTCAGGCGTTGGTGTGGTCTTTCTGTCAATCATCAAGCATCTCCACGTCAAATGCGTCGGAGCGGACGACAGGAACTGAGCCGGTGCGCACGGTCTGGATGTTCGCGGGCTCTGCCATCAAGCTACATCCGTCCGAAGATGGTCCAGGCGCCGTGC
>NW_017817535.1:0-227 GCF_001891065.2 Hippocampus comes
AAGAAGTATGATACCAGAAGATTTTAAGGATTTTTTTGTTAATTCAGATGTTTCTACACAACAGGAAATAGTTTCTAGTTTACTAGCTATGTCTACAGCGTCCTCCTCTTTAATAGAACCTATAGAAGATAAAGTTGTTACTTGTCCTCATTGTCAGAGCGTTCGTATTCGTGCCAATGGGAAACTAAAAGGAGTGCAACGCTATGTATGTAATGGTTGCGGGAAGA
>NW_017817536.1:0-227 GCF_001891065.2 Hippocampus comes
ATCTCATCGTCGTCGGAACCTCCGGAGCCCTGACACGCTCGAACTCGAGAAAGGATTTCGGGAAATTGCAGAAACCTTTCGCTCAGATGGGTGTCCGGGACCGATTTCGGGCTCTGGCACCGATGGCGAGTCGCCTGGCGCGGATTGCTCGATGCGCGGCGCCGCGCTCCGGGGGATGCTCAGCCCGTCATGAAGGTCGTTCTTTTCGGTGCCACGGGCATGATCGG
>NW_017817537.1:0-227 GCF_001891065.2 Hippocampus comes
ATCTCCCGCAGGTCCACGTCGAGCAGCTCGCGGCGCCCGCTGAACTCCGGGGTCGGCAGCTCCTCGGCCGCCCAGTCGATGACGGTGCGGTTGGCGCGCGCCGCCTCGAGCGTGAGCAGCGGCTTGTTCTGCTTGTTGCGGTAGTGCTCGCGGTCACGCTCCTGCGCCGCGCGGTTGTCGACGGCGACCGTCTCGCGCTGCTTGGGGTCCAGCAGGCTGGCGACGAC
>NW_017817539.1:0-227 GCF_001891065.2 Hippocampus comes
ATCTCTTGCCTGCTGCGGATATTTAATTCTATTGTTAAGATACCCATACATGGCTTTTTCTCCTCCGGGGAAAGAAGGCATTGTTTCAACTGCGACTAGCGGACCTGTAATTTCCAGTGGCTTCTCCGTCTCTGTCTCTGTTTTTTCGACCTCAGTTGTGCCATCGGTTTCATCAGTATTTGGCTGCGAATCTCCATTAAAATTTTCTATTCCATCTTCGAGCAGCG
>NW_017817541.1:0-227 GCF_001891065.2 Hippocampus comes
ATCGTTGGTGCTCGCTTTTGCTACGGTCATAATTTAAAGTAAATTTAGAAAATAATTTGTTTGTTTAAAAAGACGCATAAATATACGTCAATCCTTTTACATTATCTTTTATTATAATGTTTTATTTCTAGTTTAGACAGGGTAAATTAAAAGGTTTCAATTTTTTATGTGTCTAATTGAAATAGACCTATTTAATCAACTAAGTACAGTATTCGGTCGTTATATGC
>NW_017817542.1:0-227 GCF_001891065.2 Hippocampus comes
ATCGGTGAATTCCCAGCCTCCGAAAAACCGCACGCCCATTCTGGGTCCGGTGGTGCCGTAAACTTCCCTTCGCGCAATCGCATCGAAAATTGCTTCACGAGTGTTCTCTGTCGCCCACACAGCGGCAAGCCCGGATGCCACCAGTTGCCAGCCTTCCAGCACCGTCTTTTTATCCGGGGATTCCATCATCTTGTGTTCCATGCGATGCGGGCTGGGTTCGTAGCCAG
>NW_017817543.1:0-227 GCF_001891065.2 Hippocampus comes
ATCGTGCCAGATTTGTTCTTCGGCCAGGACAGCATTTTGGGGCTTTACGGATTCTTTGACATTCGCAACAGCGAACATGCCAACACCTTCAGACAGGGCACAGTTGGGATTGAATTTCTAACCGAGATGTTCGAGTTCCGGGCAAACGGCTACATTCCGGAAACCAAACAATATCAGATCGATAATGGATCAGGTGGCGTGACGTTCAATGGGATCACACTGACCAG
>NW_017817544.1:0-227 GCF_001891065.2 Hippocampus comes
ATTAAAAGCGATGTATTGACCTAGGGAAAGATGATCGTTAATTACCAAAGTTGCTCCGTACCATAGTAAGGCTGTACCTCCCAAAGAATTAACCAGTCCATGAATTAATCCCAAACTGATACCCAGTTTTTGCCCTTTGAAGCGTACATTGATTTGATGGGTAAAACGCTCTTCCCAACGCCAACGTAATTCCTGCTCCGCTGCGGCTGCTTTGACTGTGGCTACCC
>NW_017817545.1:0-227 GCF_001891065.2 Hippocampus comes
ATTAGCGACAACAAATAGAAAATCCCCAAATTCATCGGTCAACTTGTCCGGATCCGTGCTGTCCTTCGCTTCGACCATTTCGCGCGCCTCTTCTTGAAGCTTGTCAAGCACCTGTTCCGTCTCGGGCCAATCGAAGCCGACGCGCGCGGCACGCTTTTGCAGCTTTACGGCGCGCGTCAGTCCGGGCAAGCCAAGTGCCACCCCGTCCAGGGTCCGGGCATTGCCCC
>NW_017817547.1:0-227 GCF_001891065.2 Hippocampus comes
ATTCGAAAGTAAACGACAATCGATCTTTTCGATACTGAACATCGCTGAGCATGAACAGGATACTTGTCAGTGCTGAGAAACCGCTCGGGCCTTTGCTGTAGTTTGTTGTTGGAAACGCCACTTTGCCTTCAAAAGGCAATTGGATCTGAATTGTTGCGGTTTTCCGATTCATTAGATTAGAAATTTTGACTGGATACCTGATGACTTTCTCAGCCTCAGAATCGACA
>NW_017817549.1:0-227 GCF_001891065.2 Hippocampus comes
ATTCGATTTATAATCTATGGTTTTGAGTTTCTCTGCTAATTTATCTCTTTGGTCTTGTGTGATGGTCTTTTCTAGTTGAATGATCATTTTTTGGTTGATTAATTTATTGGTTTGTTTGGTGTTTGGTGTTCGTTAAGCAAAAATCTCATTTCGCTTCCACTAAATCGCCTCTTACCATTTGAACAAATTCTCGAATGGTGGGTTCCAGCTTCGTTGCTCTGCTAAGC
>NW_017817550.1:0-227 GCF_001891065.2 Hippocampus comes
ATTCGCGCCGCTGAGCGGCCACGCAAAGCCTCCCCGGATCGCGTACCATCCAAGCGGAACGAGCCCTCGACGTAAGGGCTCGCGTTACGCAATAAGATCCGGGGGTTCCCCATGCACTATCGCCTACTGCTCGCGGCGGTTGCTCTGCTCGCACCGCTATTCGCCACGGCACACACGCTCGCCGTCGACGGCGATGATCCCGTCATCGTCACCGCTTACTTCGAAGA
>NW_017817551.1:0-222 GCF_001891065.2 Hippocampus comes
ACACACACACACACACACACACACACAGAGTAATTTTGTCCACATTCCAAGGCTCCAAATTTGGTCTTTCCCCCTCTCCACATTTTTAGGGTGCCTTTCATGTATTTTCTTTTTTGAATTGTTTATTAATTATTTAATTATTGTTTTCAAATTAATTTATTTTATTAATTATTTGTATAAATACAAGTGGGTTCAGTTATAATATTCAAACATATTTTTTAT
>NW_017817552.1:0-227 GCF_001891065.2 Hippocampus comes
ATTTATTCAATATATTTTTATTTAAAGACCTGCAGCAAATGCCACAAACGCCACCTATTGCCTTGGTTTTATTTTCCAACGACCTCAATGAATTTCTGCCCAATGTGGAACGAGAACGGAAGTGGATTGAAGAGGCTTTGGAGCAATACAATGACAGCAATCGATTAAAGGTAATTGCGCGTTCCTCGGTAAGTATTGAAGAGGTTTTCCGTTTATTTAATCGCTAC
>NW_017817553.1:0-227 GCF_001891065.2 Hippocampus comes
ATTTAGATTATTGATGTTAATTGTATTAAAAACAGTAAACTTTCGATCATTCCATTTTTTCGTTTTTGGAATAATTAAGTCATCTAAATTTTTGAGGTGAATATATTCATGGAAAGTTAATGGAGGTAATGTGAAATCTGTAAACCTTCCAGCTCCTGATTCTCGACTTTTTAATTTTAACGCAGCTGCTGCTGAGCCTGATACAATAAATTTAGATTTGTGATAAG
>NW_017817554.1:0-227 GCF_001891065.2 Hippocampus comes
TTGGTGTTGTCACTGTCGTGCCATATTGACTGCACTGGATAATGACTTTGTTCTGCTGCTGGTATATGTAATTCCTCGGACATTCTTCTATGCCATACTCCTGGCTGATACATTTAATGCGATCCCCCTGATGCTGTAGAAGCTCTGTGGATCATGGCTTGTGCTGTAAGATGTGACTACAACAATTTGAAGAAAAGCCTACTAGAACAGTTCAATGTTATTCGGGG
>NW_017817555.1:0-227 GCF_001891065.2 Hippocampus comes
AAAAAAAAAAACATGTCTTTTAACAATTTTATTTATTTTGCTTTACCTTATTTTTACCTAGCATTTCTACACAAATGTTGAACAATTAAATAGAAAAAGCTAATTTCGTTGTCGGGCTCCCAAAAGCAGTCACAACGCAGACTAGTGTCTCTCGAAATTATGTGATGATCTGCTGTATTTCAAAATTTCTGCAGAAGGAAATTCAAATGATGAGTAAAGCTTTTTTT
>NW_017817556.1:0-227 GCF_001891065.2 Hippocampus comes
ATTTTCCAACACGTTTTTTTTTACGTGGTAAATGGCATGTATTAACTTTTATAACTTTTACATTAAATAAATATTCAATAGCTGCTTTAATTGTAATTTTATCTGATTGAGGATCTACGACAAAACTATACTGATTGTTTTCTAAAAGTCTTGTCGCTTTCTCTGTAATAATCGGATATTTAATAACTTGTGCATTACTGCGAGAAAAATTAGACGAATTAGTCACA
>NW_017817557.1:0-227 GCF_001891065.2 Hippocampus comes
ATTTCAAATCACGACGCTTCTTGCTTTAAAGGCTAAATGAATTGAATAAATGAAGAAAAGAACAGTGGTGGAATTGTATTAATCCCGCACCAGCAAAGACGATCTACAGTACCTACAATAGCTCTGCTGCCTCAGATATCGTCATTTAACAATTTTTAGATTCGTCCTCTTTGGCACATAAGTAGATCGGTGACTTGAGCTTGGCCGTTGTGTCGCTGTGACCTTTT
>NW_017817559.1:0-227 GCF_001891065.2 Hippocampus comes
ATTTTTTACTTCTTCCTCTATTATTTTTTCTGTCATTTGTCCTCATTGGTATTAATTACTCTACATTTTAATAATTCCAACTATCTATTAAATTAGTTAAATCAAGTCAATTATATGAAAAATATTAAAGCAATGAGAAACCACGTGTAAAATGCATAGTTCGCCTTGGAGATCTGCTGGCCGCGGTACATCAGCCCAGGGTCGGGGGTCACTAAGGATTATAACCC
>NW_017817560.1:0-227 GCF_001891065.2 Hippocampus comes
ATTTTTTATCGAGTTGCCCTAGCAACTTTCCAATTATATTTTTTTGTTCTTCATCCATGGATAAAGATTCTGGGGTGTCATAAGATACTTGATCAAGTTGGGTGTTTTCGTTTGTATAAACCATTCTTTTGTTTCGCTTTAGTTTATTTAGCCATAAAAACCGACAAATCGAAAACAAATATCCTTTGAGTTTACCCTCTCCTTTGTATTTATCTCTGCGGATATTA
>NW_017817561.1:0-227 GCF_001891065.2 Hippocampus comes
ATTTGCCTTTTATAATCATTCTCATTTTCAATACTACCACTACCAAAACCATAATTTATTTTACCAATATGAGTTTTTAATGTTTTATTTGGATCAACTTCAGGAGCATAGTGAACTTGATAATCTTGAGTACCTGAATTAGTATCAAAATTCTGACTAACAGGTTTAGGTCTAATTTTGTAATAACTAGGTTTGTAAGTATTTCTATCAGGATTTTGGTATTCTTC
>NW_017817562.1:0-227 GCF_001891065.2 Hippocampus comes
ATTTGTTTTCGCAGTGCCAAGTCATCTACCCGTTGGCAATCTTACTGTTACTCGTCCCGGCACTGTTGCTTTCTCGGTGGTTTTCACCGACTTAAAAAACGATCGGCTGGCAATTGCCCTTTTACCGTCCATGCTTCAAGATAGATCTCTATGAAACTCGGTTACAACACTAACGGACTGGCAAATCACGCTCCATTTGACGGCCTCAAGCTACTTGCCGAAACCGG
>NW_017817563.1:0-227 GCF_001891065.2 Hippocampus comes
ATTGATACCCTCATCACTTTATGTAGGAAAAATGGGAAGGAACCCTTATTCATTACGCAACCTGTGCTCTGGCGACCAGATATTTCAATAGAAAGTGAAGCCATTTTACATTTCTATTTTGAAAAAAGAGAAAATCTGAATACTAAGGCATTGTATAAATGCATGAAACTATTCAACAATGAGCTTTTGAAAACATGTCAAGAAAATGAGGTTAAATGTATTGACCT
>NW_017817564.1:0-227 GCF_001891065.2 Hippocampus comes
ATTGATTCTTCTGATGAACCTAAAATATTGTCTTCACTCAATTCACCGCTTTGAGCATTTTCGAAGTAATGTACCCACCCCCCCGGGGCCACTGCCCAAAGACTTTGACCACTATTAGTAAGAACCAAATGTCCATAATCTCCAGAACGGATTTGTGCAAATGCTTCCTTCCCAGACGGATTAAGATCAAACTGATGAGCTAATTGTAAACCTTGATCTTGAGAACC
>NW_017817565.1:0-227 GCF_001891065.2 Hippocampus comes
ATTGAGTTGCGCGCCGTAGCCACGGCTGGCGACGTATTCTTCGTGACGAATTGGGTCGACGATCACGCCATGTTCTAGATGGTTACCCTTTACCACTGCGATTGAAACGGCAAAGTGTGGAATGCCTTGAATGAAGTTTAACGTGCCGTCGAGGGGATCGATGATCCACGTGTATTCACTGTCCGTCTTTGTTGCACCGGATTCTTCGGCCAGGATGGCGTGGTCAG
>NW_017817567.1:0-227 GCF_001891065.2 Hippocampus comes
ATTGTTCAAACATAATCAAATTGGAATATTGTCAGAGTATTTAAGTAGGAAAATGGTCAATTCGGATTATGGTGGATAACTAAACTGCGTCGAACATTGTCAAATATGTTTTATGTTGAATCATTATCAAAATGCAAATATAATGTAGTTATTAACATTAAAAGTGATAAATATAAAAAAATACTAGATTTCTAGTTGAAATCAAATTTAGTTGTAAAGAAATAAAC
>NW_017817568.1:0-227 GCF_001891065.2 Hippocampus comes
ACAGATGTTCAGCTCCTTCAACAGGCCCTGCAGGTAATTCATGGAATGCATGCGCCATAACTCTTGCACAGTTTACAAAATGTAGCCATGTTGTCTGTGGCTTCCAATTAGAGATGTCTTTATCTGATCGACATGATCGGAAATTGGGGCCAATCACATGATATTCAGCTTATTGATATCGGCAGAAAAAGAGGTCTTTACTTGCTTTGTACCACAGCTGATTTATA
>NW_017817569.1:0-227 GCF_001891065.2 Hippocampus comes
ATTGGAATGTTGGAGAAAAAACAGATCTCATCGATCGGTTTGTGCCAGTTTCGAGGGCGATCTACGCAGTTTTTTTCGTGATGGAGCCAATTCGAACCCGTCAAATTCACGGAATCGTAGAACTTTGGAAGTTTGTGTGAGTATTTCAAATTATCTCTGCGACGATTTTCGATCCCGTCGTTTCCTCAATAGAACCCAAATACACCTCGGATAACCTATGTCGATGC
>NW_017817570.1:0-227 GCF_001891065.2 Hippocampus comes
ATTTCTATATTCCTTTCTTCTCTTCCTTCTTCTTTAGACGTATCAACCACATTTTTTATGTCTCTATAATATTTCAAACTTTCTTCATAAGCTACTCTCTCTTCATTTGTGAATTTTGCTATCTCTGCTGCTTCAAATAACTTTTTAAATATCTTATCTTGAAGTTTTTGTGGCCTGTTTTGTAATTCTGATAAATGTCTGAATACATATAACCACTTATCAAATTG
>NW_017817571.1:0-227 GCF_001891065.2 Hippocampus comes
ATTGGCCGGGTTATCGATATTGATCTGTTTGACGATGACGGATCGGAAACCGTTACCGGAATAGAACTGTCCAACATTCCCGCCGGGGGTCAAATTCTAGTCAATGGTGTTGCGGTGCCGACGCCGGGTAATTCCGTCACGTTGCAGCTCGCCGATCTCGACGACCTCGTTTTCCGTCCTCCCCAGACCGGCGTTGACTCAATCTACAATATCGATGTGACCGTCAC
>NW_017817572.1:0-227 GCF_001891065.2 Hippocampus comes
ATTGGGTAAATACTTCTAAACTAGAAGCAATTATTTTTGGAGATTAAGTGGCAAGGTTGGTATAATGAGTAAATTGTGTCTGTAGCGTGTGAGAGGCACACGTTCGATTCCCCAACATTTTCCGAGGTCTTTCTCGTTTCTGGTCGATATTTCATCATTGAGTAAATGTACTTGGAACTTCAGACTAAGCGAGTGGATGGAGAACAAAACCCAATATATCTTACAAC
>NW_017817575.1:0-227 GCF_001891065.2 Hippocampus comes
ATGCCGGAGCCGGAGATCGAGCAATTGGACGCCCTGAGCATCCAATTGGAACAAACCGGAAAAAATGAATGTGCCGGGGAACAAAATGCTGCCCTAAATACCCGGGTCAGTGGCGGAAAATCGCCCTATCAATACCGATGGAGCGTGGAAGGGCATACAGCTGCTTTAAAAGAAAATCTAGGGGCGGGAGCCTACCAGGTGACCGTCACCGATGCGCTCGGCAATAC
>NW_017817577.1:0-227 GCF_001891065.2 Hippocampus comes
ATGCGCTCGACAGTTTCTAAATCGAATAAATCCGTGTTATATTCCCAGTTGCAGAGAATGCCCTCTCGTCGGACTTCAGCAAATAAAGCAAGCGGAAACTTAGCCGAGCTGGTTGTAATGCCTTGGCGAATATCATCTGCATCGCCTGCAATCGTTTGGTCGACATTTTGCCCTTCCACCAAATGACGCCAATCCTGCCATTCAACCAAGAACTGAACCAATAGGTC
>NW_017817578.1:0-227 GCF_001891065.2 Hippocampus comes
ATGTCTTTCGCAAGATAGTGTTTGCACGAAGCCTCTTGTTTATCGGTTGTGGACTGCGGGATAAAACCGCAGAAATCATGTCTAGCGAGTTCAATGCCAACGTCGATGAGGCGTTCGAGCATTTTGCAGTTGTTGAAGCGACAAAGGAAAACAAGCCCAACAAAGCGCAACAAAAGTTTCTTTGGCGTCGCGGCATCAAGCCAATCTGGATACCCAAATCTGAATTC
>NW_017817579.1:0-227 GCF_001891065.2 Hippocampus comes
ATGTTTAACACCGATACTTAAATTAAAATAATTAAATAGTATATAAAATAATGATGAAATGAAATCAAACCAAATATAAAAGAAAACCTTTGTCTTAGAGTGTTAATTCATCAGGTTTCGTAGATCGCTTTGACGATGGTTTTTTATGAACACCCAACTTGGAAGTTCAATCTCAGATGTGTCTCAGTCTTGGATTTTCGTTCAGTAATGCTAGGTGTGAATACAGC
>NW_017817580.1:0-227 GCF_001891065.2 Hippocampus comes
GATCCACAAGAGGGCACTGTTTTCCTTAACCAGCAATGCTGGGGCTGCTGTATTCACTCCCACTACCGTCAGTTTTTTTGCTGTCTTTCACCGCTATGACTTTTTCAAATTTCAATCCGCAAAATAATTCATTTTTAAAGACATGACGTGTTACCTTACTACAGTTGAGTCACTTCACAATAATTTATCACATGTTCTGTGAATATAATGCAGTGTGCGTGTGTGCG
>NW_017817581.1:0-227 GCF_001891065.2 Hippocampus comes
GTAGATGGCAAAGCGACTCTGAGTGCGAGCGACCAGCGCCTCCAAGAGTCCAGTCAGCAGTTCAAGAAGAAACAAGGGAAAGGAACCATTGACGTCTGGTGGCTCTTTGACGACGGAGGTCATTTTATTGATTGTTTTATTTTCTTAATCAAAATGTAGCAGACATTTTCGAAGGTGTCTCTCATCGGCCCCCAAACGACGGCACGCCTCCACATTTTGCCCCCCCC
>NW_017817582.1:0-227 GCF_001891065.2 Hippocampus comes
ATGTGTTTAGTTCATACTAAATTCTAAGACAAGACAGAGTAGGTAACCAATGCCCCTAAAATGGTTTGGGAAATTGTTAATGATATGACAAAAATGACAGGCTTTATGGGGTGAATAGTTGGTTGAGTGATGAATTAATTGATTCTTGATTAAACAAGTTTTACAAATTAGATAGCTGCTCTCGCCGCGAAAAATTCTTTTTCGGAGCGAGAAGAGGTCAAAATTAC
>NW_017817584.1:0-227 GCF_001891065.2 Hippocampus comes
ATGGACAAACTAGTGGAACAGTTTGCTGTAAACGTATCTGCTGAACCCATATCGCCAATTTCGGAAAACAGGGATGATGGAAAATGGCAAGACTGGTTAAACGCCATTGCCAGGACTGCCGTTATCCAATGGTTGCAAACTGGGCTAATGCCTTTGGCCCCCATAGTCGATGCCGATACTACTCACAACACGATTCTCTGTGTCGGTGGTCATCGCCTATGTGTGCT
>NW_017817585.1:0-227 GCF_001891065.2 Hippocampus comes
ATGGCTACTTCAAGTATTACTGGGATGCGAAAACGGGAAAAATTTGGTTAGAAATAGACAAATTGAACACAGAATTTTTATATGTTAATTCCCTTCCTGCAGGCGTTGGTTCCAATGACATTGGCTTAGATCGCAATCAATTAGGAAGCGAGAGGATTGTAAAATTTGTGCGAAGTGGTCCTAAGATTATGTTGGTTCAACCCAATTATAAATATCGAGCTGTAAGC
>NW_017817586.1:0-227 GCF_001891065.2 Hippocampus comes
ATGGCGGCATCAGCTACCACAGTGAAGCGTTCAACGTTGTGCTTTTTAATAAATGCCCTGACCACGGGTAAAATGGTATGTTCCTCAAAGGTATTGCCAGGGAAGATGTCAAAAGCTATCGGGAAGCCTTCTTTGCTCACCATTAGCCCAACCAATATCTGCGGTTGTTGTGGTTTGCCATCTTTTGAAAAACCTGTCTTTCGTAGATCGTCAACCTTAAAAGTTTC
>NW_017817587.1:0-227 GCF_001891065.2 Hippocampus comes
ATGGGGGCCACAATTCCAGCGCGGCGCGAGCCCTGACAGCGTGGTCGGCGGAACGGGGGCGGCCGTTCTATTTGATCGTCGGCATCCTACAACGCAAAGACGCCCAAGCCTTTTTCGAACCGTTCGTGGGGCATGCCGATGGCGTGTTCGCCGTTCCGGTTCCCAGCAGCACCCCCTCGGTCGCACCCGTCGAGCTGGTTCAAACGGCACGCGCGGCCGGAATTGAC
>NW_017817588.1:0-227 GCF_001891065.2 Hippocampus comes
AGAACAAACGACCATCGACGAAGGAACGATCGTCGATGAACAAACCACCGTGGGAAGTGAAATATTTCAAGATACTAGAGAAGACACGGAACCGAAGAAACGAGGAAGAGAGACGGCTGCCACTTCTACGACGACATCTGCTGCGTCCTCGGAAAAGATGATTGATAAGAACACCGCCAAGGAGTCCATTGTGATGCCGTCGTCGTCCAATCCAGGTTCGTTATCCC
>NW_017817590.1:0-227 GCF_001891065.2 Hippocampus comes
AGACATCCGCTACCTAAGGCCGATAGACTCTCCTCGTGGCCATCTCCGTCCACAGCGCCGCAGCGCCGCCGGCCGAAGAGGGGGCGCAAGCCGTACAAGCTTCTCCGAGGCACATCCTTCACTGTGCCGGGCAGGTGGCTCTAGATCCGACTTCGGGCACCCTAGTCGCTGCGAAGGATCCCGCGGCACAGACCCGACGCGCCTTCGAGAACGTCGTGGCCATCCTC
>NW_017817592.1:0-227 GCF_001891065.2 Hippocampus comes
AGACCGCCGAAGATCCAAGCGAAAATGGGGAACCAGGCCGGCAACAGGCAGGCGAGGACGAAGAGGCCGATCGTTTCCGCGCCCTCGGTCAGGCCGCTCAGGTAATAGAGTGATTTTTGGCCCTGGATGTCTGTGCTGAGGCCGCGCTTCTCCGCCATGATCGCGTAAGCGAGAAAGGAGCAGCCGGTGCCGATGAAGCTGAAGATCAGAAAGGCGGCGGCCAAGGC
>NW_017817593.1:0-227 GCF_001891065.2 Hippocampus comes
AGACGTCAACGGTGATGAACATTTCACACTTGGCACCTCTGGTTCAGCAGACAACTTCAGTGCACCCACCACTGTCACCGTTAACGAAGACACCTCTGTAGATATCGATATCACTTTAGGTAGTGCCTTTACTGCTGGTGGCTTACTACCAGACATTATTGGCACAGACATTGGCTTCTCTAATGACGCCCAGAACCCAGGTCACGGCCCCACTGACACCACATTCA
>NW_017817595.1:0-227 GCF_001891065.2 Hippocampus comes
AGATACGATTTTGCTGATCTGTGTGGATAAAGTAGCAGACATTGTCAGAGTTACTGCTCATCGTAAGCGGGATAACGTCTTTTATGGTGTCTTGCCAGACATAAATACTGTCTTCCACCACAATCAGTAGATCCTTCGCACGTTGACCAATAGCAGTTACTCGCCTTGGTGTTCGTTGTCGTATAGGGACTCTGTTAAATTTAGGCTTTGTAAGACTGGTAAAAAAA
>NW_017817596.1:0-227 GCF_001891065.2 Hippocampus comes
AGATATGGCGTATAGCCTATGTTAGGGGCCGTATTTCATTTATAAAATTTCTTTCCTCTTGATCTATCACCAATTTTCCTTCGGTAGAGCTTTGTTTACATAATTTCTATATCAATCTTGGAATAGAATTTTACACTTTCGCCAAAACAGGACCTCTTCAAAAGATTTTATTTCAAATCAAGATATACTCTAGTCCAAAGTCTTAATTTTTGAAAACAGATTTGCAG
>NW_017817598.1:0-227 GCF_001891065.2 Hippocampus comes
AGAGAGAGAGATATCGAGAGAGAGAGAGAGGGAGAGGTCAGGAGTGTGTGAGGGTAATGGAGAGTGACATGTTGGCGTGCGAGTGGAGGATGAGGGGTGGCAGGAAGGGGAAAATGACCACCACAAGACATATACATAGATAGATAGATAAATAGATAGGCAGATAATTTGAACTAAAATAGATTGATAGATGGTTAGACAGATAATTAGATAGATAGATTGTTTGA
>NW_017817599.1:0-227 GCF_001891065.2 Hippocampus comes
AGAGAGGTCGCCTAAAGACAGCCCTAGCTACGGCGACATCGATGTTGTCGGGGACGCCCCTGTTGAGGTCTATGCCTGATCTCTCAGCGAGTCTTTCGGGTACAGTATTGTACCTTCAGACTTAATTTAAAGCACAAGGGGTTGATACCAAGCTTTCCTATCTCCTAGCTACCGGTAGTAGGCAACAGGGGAACTACCTGTTAGCTTGCCCAATCTTCGATCCTCAG
>NW_017817600.1:0-227 GCF_001891065.2 Hippocampus comes
AAAAAAAAAAAGCAATCCTATGGCCTGGTGATTGGTAAAGAATCTGTTCCCTACTCACATCACCTCTTAACAAGAATGTGATGAGAAGATCGGTGCTGTTTTTTTGCCCTCACAACCAACAAAAGAGAGAAAATCTCCAGTGCCTCGTCACGAAAGGGAGGACTGCATGACGACAACACACGGAAAATCATTCCCAAGCCAACAGCGTCTCTTAGAGTCTAAAACGT
>NW_017817601.1:0-227 GCF_001891065.2 Hippocampus comes
AGAGAGAGAAATAAGATAAAGAAGCTTGTGTGAAATACAGCTTAGCGGGGGAATTATTTCAGGGTTGAGTTTCGGCCATAAACCATTAACTCCCGCAAAACCATCTCGCTTTGTCGCTATTCACTTTTGAATAAAGAAGGATAGAAACAGATAAAGAATGTGATAAGAAAGGGAGTGGGAGAGAGAGAGAGATAGAGATAGATAGATAGAGAGAGAGAGAGAGAGAG
>NW_017817602.1:0-227 GCF_001891065.2 Hippocampus comes
AGAGTCCCTGCAGCTTCTTTACGGCCGGAGACGGAGCGTTTCGCTGCTTCCCCCGAAAGAACCCCGGGCGCTTTGTGTACAGGGATGCAGCCTGTAGCGAGCGGATTTTCTTGCGCGGGGATGGGGGCTGCGATGGCCCGGGAGAAGCCGATTTTGGCTTCTACTGGGACACCAGTGAGGGCGACGAGTGTGGACGGGGGCACCGGCGACGCGCGATCGAACTCACC
>NW_017817603.1:0-227 GCF_001891065.2 Hippocampus comes
AGAGTGAAGAGTCCGCCCCACAACAACGAACGTCCACAACCAAAGTGCAGCACATCCGGAGCAAAGCGACTCACCGCTTGGCGAAGCGAACGGCGCACCCCCAGTCGCAGAGGACGGCGAAGGTTGGCGTAGAAGACTGGCAAGCCGAGCTCTTCGACATGCTCAGCGAACTGAGCTTGGGGAACCAAGGCCAAAGCCTGCTCGTGCTCACGTCCATGAAGATGCCG
>NW_017817604.1:0-227 GCF_001891065.2 Hippocampus comes
AGCAGATCAACTGGTCTGGTTGGAGGAGTTGATTTTAGCTGATGACTATTGGGATCACGAAGAAGAAGAGTGGGTTGTAAGCCAAAACAAAGGCCAATCCAACGACATGATTGAAGCATTAGAGTGGCTGGCGTCTTTGTTGGCACGCGATCCGCTGACAGTGGAGGAAGTTATCAAGCAGCTTGGTACAGTAATCTCCGACTACAAGCCAAACGTCTTGCTCAAGC
>NW_017817605.1:0-227 GCF_001891065.2 Hippocampus comes
AGCCTTGAAAACTGGTCAAATGCTGCATGTTGGTTGGATGCATATTTTAGGTATTCCAGAAGAATTAAGGCATGCTGGAGGGGGCCCACTTGCCCGCCGTAATCAGGCAATGAAGAAAATTTATTTAAGAGAATTAGGCAACAGAAGAGAGAATAAAAGTCAAGGGGTGGCCTATTGGCTGAAAAATAGTAAAGAAGATTCCGATCTATACGCCCTGCATCGCCGTG
>NW_017817606.1:0-227 GCF_001891065.2 Hippocampus comes
AGCTAGACCTCTTCGACCTGATGCCGATGTCGTTCCAGGACCTGCTGCTCCGTGATACGCTCGTGCGTCTCGACGAGGCGGACGAGGAGTTGCTGGAGCTTGTCCGTGCATGGCGTTCAGCGGACGGTGAGGAGCTGCTCGAGCAGGCACGCGCCGGCGTCGACGAGCTACCAGAGCTCGCCGCGGTCTACGAGGTCCTGCTCGAGGCCCGGAATCGAAGGTGGGTG
>NW_017817607.1:0-227 GCF_001891065.2 Hippocampus comes
CCCCCCATGCAACCTCAGATGGCCCCGGCGCAGCCTCCCATGCAACATCAGATGGCCCCACCGACGAGCATGTCCATGGGTCGACCCTTCCCCGGACCGCCTCCTCCTGCAGCTCCCGGAGGGTTCCATCAGCCTGGACTTGGGCCTGCTGGTCCTCCTGGATACCCGCAACAAGCAGGTACACAAATGGTAACCCTTTCCGATTGCCAGTTACTGTTGAATGAAAA
>NW_017817608.1:0-227 GCF_001891065.2 Hippocampus comes
AGCACTAAAATTAGGCATTCTATGCACAGGATAAACAATATGACTATTAGTGCTATTATATTGTCTGTCTACATCTATTGCTGCTCCATTTGTGTTCAAACCGTTGCAATTTAGATGCTGTTCAGCGTTTGTATGAAGCTAGCGGACTCAAAGGCTATGTGGTTGTTTTAAATACACAACGTGTAACTTTCGGTTTTATGTTTAGTTTGACAGTAAACCTCAAATAG
>NW_017817609.1:0-227 GCF_001891065.2 Hippocampus comes
AGCGCAAGATCGAGAGTCCGTACCTCCCCGAGGTGCTCCAGGTGGGCACGCTCGACGACGGCCGGCCGTGGATCGCGCGCAGCTTCGTCGAGGGCACCACCGTCGCCGACCGCATCCGTCGCGGCGGCCCGATTCACTACAACGAGCTTCGCAGCGTCGTCCGCGGCGTGCTGACCGCCCTCGAGTCGCTCCACGGCCGTGGTCTGGTCCACGGCGACGTCCGCCCC
>NW_017817611.1:0-227 GCF_001891065.2 Hippocampus comes
AGCGCGTCGCCGACGCGGGCCGGCTGCGCATCGCCGCCCGGGCCGGGGACGGCACGATCGAGGCCGTCGACGACCCCGCCCGCCGGTTCTATCTTGGCGTGCAGTGGCACCCCGAACGCGGCGGCGAAGGCGACTGCCCGGCGCTGAACCGGGGGTTGTTCAATGCGTTGGTCCAGGCGGCGGAGGGGTAGCGAAAGCCTGTTGAAAGACACTCACGCGGCAGGACA
>NW_017817612.1:0-227 GCF_001891065.2 Hippocampus comes
AGCGGTCTACTTCGATGGGCCCGCGGGTAGTCAAGTGCCGCAAGTGGTCGCCGATGCAGTCAGCGGTTACCTGCTCGAGAACAACGCTAACCTCGACGGTTACTTCGCGACTGCGCGTGAGAGCGATGCCTTGATGGTCGCCGCTGGCGAGGCCTTGGCAGACTTTGTCGGGGCAGCATCCGGGACCGAGATCGTCTTTGGTCCCAACATGACAACTCTGACCTTTG
>NW_017817613.1:0-227 GCF_001891065.2 Hippocampus comes
AGCTTCCACTGATAGTTTATGTATGCTTTGCGTCTTTCTTGGATGATGCACATGGCGACTAATTGGGGAATGGCATCTACTGGAGGAAAAAGGTATTTACCAAGTCCTGCAGCTCCTTCTGGAGGCGGCCCATCGCCTTCTTGGTGCCCACAGCAAACACAAACGTGTCCATGTCTTCATCATTCAGAGTCACTTTGATTTGCTATGCACAAAACGATGAAGACACA
>NW_017817614.1:0-227 GCF_001891065.2 Hippocampus comes
AGTCGCTATCGGTGTTGGATCGACTGCACTTTGTGGTCGTCGGTGGACGGTGTTGGTTGGATTGGGTTCGCGTGGGCCTGGTTTGGGTCAGCGTGCTACGGCGCGAATGCCCAGCTCGGAGTAGATGCCGAGCAGATCGTCCCGGTAGCGCTCGCGGGTGAAGCGGGTTTCGACGAACGACCGGCCCGCCCGGGCCATCGTCTCGAGCTCATCGGCGCTCATCGCCT
>NW_017817615.1:0-227 GCF_001891065.2 Hippocampus comes
AGTCTTATAAACGCTTAATAGCTGCCTATTAGAAAAAGGTTTTATGGGAAAGAAAAAATCCATATCTGTAATATATTTGTTTTCAGGATCAAACTCTCCAAAATTACTTACCCTATTATCGGGATTATAATACAAATAAGGTGCTTTTACACATTGCCTATACCCAAACATACTACGGTAATATTGTTCGTATAGAGACCTATAATTTTCAGGGGTAACTCCTGTAA
>NW_017817616.1:0-227 GCF_001891065.2 Hippocampus comes
AGTTAAACAGTAACTTAAGAAACCTAAATAAGGTTCAAATGATGGTATTTTAGGCAATTCGGACGATGAAGTTATCCATCAAGAACCAGCTAACAACACAAAGAAGAAAATGTCAACCAGATAGAAAGTGACTGGAATCTCATAAGTCCCATCTATGCAACCTGGTAATAGCAAGCAAAAGATTAAAACAGCAAATATTTAGTCTGGGTAAACTAACCAAGGACAAA
>NW_017817618.1:0-227 GCF_001891065.2 Hippocampus comes
AGTGATGGTGTTTTTTCCATGGATGGTGATCTGGCACCGGTGCTTGAGCTAAGCCAGCTGGCTGCTGATCACAACGCTTTGCTGTTAATTGATGATGCCCATGGCATTGGTGTATTGGGTGAGAACGGTGGTGGTTTGCTGGAGCATGCGGGTTTATCGCAGGCCGGTGTGCCTGTTCTGATCGGCACCTTCGGTAAGGCCCTGGGTCTGGCAGGTGCATTTGTGAC
>NW_017817620.1:0-227 GCF_001891065.2 Hippocampus comes
AGTGCATATTTAGTGCGTAAGGATAAAGGTAAATTCAAACAAATTAAAGTAGGAGATAGAGTATACATAAAAAATGCAAGAAAAAAGAGTAAATTAAGTCCATTATATAGCGGACCATACCGTGTACTGAGACTAATTAGCCCAGTAGTGTTTCGGGTAAGACACATAGCTACATGTAAAGAGTTTTCCATTCATTCTGATCGGGTTAAACTTTGCCATGAAACCAC
>NW_017817622.1:0-227 GCF_001891065.2 Hippocampus comes
AGTGCCATTCGATTGAACGGCCTATCGAGGCGGACCACGCCTTCCTCAAGGTAGTTGCCGGGTGAGACTCGATACCCCGCTCCAGAAAGGCCGCAATTCTCATTTCGCAAGCCGTCGAACGTGAGCGCATACTGACCGTCGATCGCCAGGAACTTGTTGGGCTGGCCGAGCTCGAGGTCGTTGGTGTTCGCGAAGAAGTGCTCAACGTAGCTCATGGGCACCGGCGG
>NW_017817623.1:0-227 GCF_001891065.2 Hippocampus comes
AGGATTCTGGCTGTAAATGGCTGCTTTAGATACATCGCTCAGGAAGTTTTTTGGCGAGTATTCAACGCAACGCTACAGGCAAGATGCGTTCATAGAAATGTTTGCAGCCTATTCGCTAGAAAAGCATCACGAAGACATCTTCGATCTGCTTTTTGGCATAGAACGGCATAGCGAAACCGCAGCGATAACCTCGAGGCACAGATTCGGATCCAAAAACGACGGAAGCC
>NW_017817624.1:0-227 GCF_001891065.2 Hippocampus comes
AGTGGCCCTATGGGTAGTAATTACGATTTAAGTCAGCACGATTTTTAGAAATATGTTTAAAAAAATATTTAGTAATTTTTCTTCCACAGAAAAATTAAACAAAGCTTATTGTGATAGCCTCTTTTATACCATAATGTCAGCGATTATGGTTTATTTTTCTGTGGAAAAATTTGCTGTCATACTAGGTATTTTTTGTTTGGGAATATTTATGAGCTTATTACTCAACA
>NW_017817625.1:0-227 GCF_001891065.2 Hippocampus comes
AGGCAAAAACGTGGTGATGCCAAAAGATGGCATGCTGATTGTTTCTGTTCATAAAGCCGATGGCTCTCCAATGCCAGTTGCTGCACGTCGTTTACCGTTAAACAGCAAATTCCCATTGACGTTAACGTTAGATGATAGTGATAACATGATGCCAAGCAGCAAGTTATCGGATCTGGCGGATATGATCATTCGTGCTCGTATCGACAGCGATGGTGATGTGATGACGA
>NW_017817626.1:0-227 GCF_001891065.2 Hippocampus comes
AGGCAATCTAGACCACCAGCATACTTGAAAAATTATTTACAAGGAGAAGATTGCACGAATTACGATATATTGCAGGGATGAACGAAAAGATAATAATAATAAACGACTGATTTAGATATGGTCATATCTCTATTTAATTATTTTTGAAACATTACATAATTGAAAAAAAATAAATGTTAAATTATCAATCTATTGAATTTGAACACTGTATTTCATTCAAAAATCAA
>NW_017817627.1:0-227 GCF_001891065.2 Hippocampus comes
AGGTACTGATATTTCTGTTAAGGTCCGATACCTACCTGAGAATACCCTAAAACACAATGACATTAAGGAGGTTGACTTTACATTTACAGTCGATCCTGAAAGCCAAGCTAAATATTTTGGCGGCGAAGAACAGCTAAAACAATATTTGAAGGAAAATGCCATTGATAAAATTCCTGAAGGTAGTTTCAAGGATTATGATTTAACTGCGGTAAAATTTACTATTAATG
>NW_017817628.1:0-227 GCF_001891065.2 Hippocampus comes
CAAATATTTGGTCAAATTGAGCAAGAACAGCAGATGAAAGTTTGCAAGGGCATCATTCATATCCAACCAAATAAAGCTGTATTCCAAATAGTTGTAAAGGGCTTTGTTTTCTTGCTCTTCCTGTATAGAGTTGGAGAGCATTTCAGCCAAAAAAAATACCATGCTGTTCTTCACAATATCGGTATGTATACTTTTGTACGGGTACAAGACCTTGGCCTCTCGAATAC
>NW_017817629.1:0-227 GCF_001891065.2 Hippocampus comes
ATTCAGCCCCAGCACTTGCTCCCAGATATTGGCCAAGAGCTCTTCAACGGGGCTTCGGGGAGCCGTGGCTTTCTCTCCGAGGGACCTCTCCGGCGCGGGCAAGACCCGCCGATCCAACTTGCCACTCGGCGTCAGGGGCAGCTCTGAAAGCCACACGAAGGCGCTCGGAACGAGAAATTCGGGCAAGCGGTGGCTCAACCAATGACGGAGATCCCGAGTCGACGGAC
>NW_017817630.1:0-227 GCF_001891065.2 Hippocampus comes
CAACAACGCGAGCACCTTCGCCATCCTCGACATCGTCGAACTCCTGCGCGAAGACGGCCTGCTCGCCCGCCTGAAGGCGAGGGGCTACGAGGTCTGGGAGCCCTAAGCACCAGCAGCCAACGGTCGCTGCCGACGTCTTAGGCTGTGCGCCCGGCAGCAACGTGTCTCGAAGGGGGGGTAGGTATGCGCTTCCAAGGTCTGTTGTTGGCAACCCTGTGTTCGATAGC
>NW_017817631.1:0-227 GCF_001891065.2 Hippocampus comes
AGGCATCCATGGTGGGTGCGACGCACTCTTGATGTTAGGGAGGACGTCCAAACTTTAGCCACCGAGGTCCCCATAATGATGTCGTCATGTTAATTTTCTTGCATGCGACAGGTCATTCAAAAATTTGCAATGGATTGCGAATTGTCCCTGGGTTAGATTTTTTTATTTTTTTTTTACATTTGGGTGGGCGGCCTGCGCCACTGTGGGAGTGTTCACGCCAAACTTCA
>NW_017817632.1:0-227 GCF_001891065.2 Hippocampus comes
GCATTTTAAAACAATATTTTAGCGACTGGAATTTTGACAAAGAGTGGAAATTTTGCCACGATTGGAAAAACGTTGTGTCACCTACACACGCACCCCATTTATCTCAGGTGTGCACTTTGGAGATCCGGAACGTGAGCATCCGTCTCAGTGTACGGCAAAGACAATAAAAGTGAGTGGGCGAAGGCGGGGGGTGGGGGGGGCACGTTTTGGGCACACGCTCTCCAGCA
>NW_017817636.1:0-227 GCF_001891065.2 Hippocampus comes
CAAGTTTGGGGCCTACGCCTTTGATCTGCTTGAGATCATCCGCACGTCCACCTTCAGGTTCGGATAGCCCCTGCGGTTTGGCCACATCCGACGCGGGGGGCGCCGTCGATACAGATTGCGATGTCGGCTGGGCGTCTACCGTCTGTTTCGGCGCTGCAGGCTGAGGTTTTGGTGTTGGAGTTTGTGGCGCTGAACCCGGCGCCTTGTTTTCTGGTAAAACGCCCGTC
>NW_017817638.1:0-227 GCF_001891065.2 Hippocampus comes
CAAGGCAAGGCATCGTTAGGATACATCGCATAATAATCAGGCGGCGCAATCAGCGGAAAATGCGGTAATACTAAACCCAGAAATAATACCCAGGGCTTTTCTTGCTGTTTAGGCGCTTCGTTTTGCAGCCAGTGACAGGCATGCGCCGTGGTACTGGTATCATAACGAAGATAGGTTGAATCACCTGGCCCTGATTCTTTGGCTAAGTTCTTTACCGCTGGCCGCTC
>NW_017817639.1:0-227 GCF_001891065.2 Hippocampus comes
CAACAAGCCTTCCCTGCGGTGCATGAATACGCCAAGCAGTGGCAAGTCTAGACTCTCTCTAAATCTCGCTATAAATAATAAAAGGGTCGCATCACGCGACCCTTGTTGATTTTATCAATATTACTCTGTTTGAGTGTGCTGACATTTGCGATTGGCGCATTGGCGCTTCACACCACTAGCCAAGGTCTTCTCGACTAATAAACGAAATCCACACACTTCACATGCTC
>NW_017817640.1:0-227 GCF_001891065.2 Hippocampus comes
CAACTCACCTGTCCTCCTATTGTAATGTCGAAGAAAACAATAGGATTGTTGGGGTTTGTCGCTTGAACGGACATTATTCCACTCACTTCGCGTTTAAATAGGGGGGAAAAAAACGGTGAACACTCGTTCAGATGCGAATTCGAACAACCGGAAATTTCTACGGAAAACAGTAAAGTCATATTACGGCAAGCAGTTAGGGACAAACCCAAAGAAAACGCGTGTAGTAA
>NW_017817641.1:0-227 GCF_001891065.2 Hippocampus comes
CAAGGCGGTCTGTACCATCAAAAGAAACATGGTATCCACCAGAAGAAATCGTCGGCCATGCTCGTAGATACCCAACGATAGACCAATCTATGTCCAGCTCATAGACTGGCTCCTTACCTTCTTCACATGTGCCTTCCGGTATCGAGATCGACCACAATAGAGTCGGAATGATAGGCTCATCAGGAGCAATCTCCTGAATGCCATCGACTTCAATCGAATCTAAACCG
>NW_017817642.1:0-227 GCF_001891065.2 Hippocampus comes
CACACAAAAGCACCTACGAATGTTTCAACTAAACCGAAAGAACAGCGTGCATCGCAGCATCTATCGCAAGCGGACATCGCCGACCAAAGGAATGATTTCGGAACCGCCAAGCACTGTCGTTGCCAACAAGGTGGCGAACGAGCCAAAGAATCCAAAACAGGACTCGTCCTCCAAAATCACCCTTGCGTCCACGACGCACCCCAAAGAAGACTTCAAAAGCGACAACA
>NW_017817644.1:0-227 GCF_001891065.2 Hippocampus comes
CACAGTCCAAACGTGGCGCCGATCATCGCGGGAAAATCACCGGCGTTTTCCACAACCACGGGACTGACGACCGAGGCAATCTCTTCGTCAAAGCTCCGCGCCAGATGTTGTCGCTGGGTCGAGGACAGCTCCTCTTCCCGCAAGCGGCAGATGCCGTGAGTCGCGAGCAACTCCAGAATTTCGTCCAGGCACCGGTACTGGTCAGCGACCATCGTCTCGATGCGGGC
>NW_017817645.1:0-227 GCF_001891065.2 Hippocampus comes
CACCCCCATCGGGCCGTTCCACACGACCGTCTTCGCGTTCTTCACGATCTCGGCGTACTGCCGCGCCGTGCCCGGGCCGATGTCGAGACCTTGGTAGCCTTCGGGGATGAAGCCGCTCTTGACGACGACCTTGTCGCAGTCGCCGGAGAAGTCGTTGCCGCAGTGCGTATCGACCGGGAGCACCAACTTGTCACCGCCCTGATCGATCAGTTTCTTCGCGAGGTCGG
>NW_017817646.1:0-227 GCF_001891065.2 Hippocampus comes
CACCGTGTGGGTGAACACTTACCGGGCGGTGAGCTACACCTCTCCGTTCGGTGGCTACAAGCGCTCAGGCCTTGGGCGCGAAAGCGGCATGGAGGCGATCAAGGATTTCATGCAAGTGAAGTCGGTCTGGATCGCCCAGCAGACCAGTGTCGCCAATCCGTTCATCATGCGCTGATGGGGTTACAGAACCATCATGACCTACGAGCTTGATCATCCGGAGATCCGCG
>NW_017817647.1:0-227 GCF_001891065.2 Hippocampus comes
CACTGCCCTGCACCTGGCGTGCGACACCGGCGCTTCCTACCCAGGTGGCGTGAGTGTGAGGAGCCTGGAATTCTTCATGGAGCTCATTCCTGACGCCATGACAGTCGCTTGCAAGCGAGGTCTGGCGCCGGTGCATTACGCGCTCCGCATGCAGCACCTTCCGCATCTCGTGCTGGGCCTCATCGCTGGAGCGCCGACGGGGCTCCTCCATGCCCGCTGGGAGGATG
>NW_017817648.1:0-227 GCF_001891065.2 Hippocampus comes
CACGACGTTGAATGCGAGCACGAGGCCGAACATGAACACGGTCGCGGCCCCGACCTCCCAGAAGAAGAAGCCCTGAACGGCGTCCGCGCCGTGGTTGATCATCACGCCCCAGCTCGACTGACCCTTCACGCCGAGTCCCAAGTAGCTGAGGATCACCTCGCTCTTGATCGCTCCGACGAACAGCAGCGAGAAGTTGATGAACATCAGGTGCGCCGTGTTCGGAACGA
>NW_017817649.1:0-227 GCF_001891065.2 Hippocampus comes
CACGCGGCGAAATACCATCACACGGCCAGGATTCACTCCGCCGGACACGCCCCGTCGAGCGCGGCAGCGAACGGCCCGGTGCCCGCAGGGCCACCGGCTCTCCCCTACCAGCCCGCGCTCAAACCCAGCCGGCTGTCCAAGATTTGGGGACCACCTCTCACCGGTAGCGCGTGTAATCCATGTTGCAGCATCGCTCTGGTAGTCACGAAAATGATCCATGCAAGCAG
>NW_017817650.1:0-227 GCF_001891065.2 Hippocampus comes
CACTTTGCGCTCCATTTGGCCCCCTCCGAGATATGACGGCGGGGAGATATTCGACTGGCTCGATGGCTCACCGAATGGCTTTCATGTTACATTTTGACACAATGTGATCTGAAAATTCCACCCCAACCCAAAAAAAAAAAAAAATCGAACTTCATATCCTCATAGGGTTTGGAAGCTTTTTGACTTCAACAAGCGTGTTTGTGTGTGTTGGTCGGGAGGGATGAACT
>NW_017817652.1:0-227 GCF_001891065.2 Hippocampus comes
CATCATAAGTATCTAATCCGGTTCTTAGAGTAAGGCTAAGATGCTCCGTAAAATCATAACTCAATGAAATATTACCAAGCACTCGGTCCTTATTAAAGCCATTCGTATTTTCATAAAGAGCAAAATAAGGATTATCCATCCAGGTGTAATTGAAATTGAATTGTTGGATACCTTCCTGGCCAGCTTGCCAATAATTTCTTAGGTTTTCTACATTAACTTGTCGCCCC
>NW_017817653.1:0-227 GCF_001891065.2 Hippocampus comes
ATTCAACAGGCTGGTTTTACCTGAGCCAGACGGGCCTGTTACAGCAATAAATTCACCAGCTTTTATATGCAGGTCAATCTCGTTAAGTGCACGAGTCTCAATCGAAGAAGTGCGGTAAATTTTACTAACACCGGTCATTTTTAACATATCTTCCTGTTCCTTCTTACACTGCTTAAATCTTAATTTTCGATATTGCTTACAAGCTTTTATTTTTATATAACTTTATG
>NW_017817655.1:0-227 GCF_001891065.2 Hippocampus comes
CATCCTGTCCCTGGCGCTGCTGCTCTTCCTCATCCACCGCCTCAGACAGCGCAGACTTAGAGGTTGGTGGCACTTTCATCAATCTTAACTTTTATTGAGGGAGGTAAAGTGAGCTCAGTAAAATGGATTCTGTAAGTTGATTTTTATAGTAATATTGAACGTAAATTACATTAATTGTTTAATTTACGATTTCATGGAAAATAATCGAACTATTCCAAATTAAATAA
>NW_017817656.1:0-227 GCF_001891065.2 Hippocampus comes
CATCGGCGTCACCCGCAATGGTATGAGTTTGGCCGATGCGGCGGATGTCTTCACGCGTCTTTCCGTAGGCGATGGGTTGGTATCACAGATTCCGGCACTGATCATTTCGCTTGGTGCCGGTCTTCTTGTTTCGAAAGGCAACGTGAGCGGCCGCACGGACGAGGTCGTTGCCCACCAACTTGGCAACTATCCACGTGCCCTTTTGGTTGTTGCAGCGTTGATGTTCC
>NW_017817657.1:0-227 GCF_001891065.2 Hippocampus comes
CATTAATTTCATCATAACGTATCACTTCTGCTGATGCTTTGCGCGCTCCCTCTTCAAATTGTGCATTCCCTTCTAAGCTGTATTCCTTTAGAGCACCATTATAACGAATAGTATCTGCTGTGGCCTCTTGCTCTCCTTTGATAAACTGTGCATTTTCAGTGAATTCAGCCAAATCATTTGCTGTATCATAAAATCCAGCTTCACAATACACCTTACTTGTATCGCTA
>NW_017817658.1:0-227 GCF_001891065.2 Hippocampus comes
CACCGGAGACCGCCGGCGCACCTGCGGTTATCAGCTATATGGTGCGCTCGGGATCGCGCGAGAAGATTATGATGCGCGTTACCGGCAGCATTTGGAGAATTACCGACTGTTCGGCGCACCGCATGTTGCGATCGTAAGTTCAGAGGCTGATCTGGGGCCCTATGGCGCACTTGATTGCGGCGGGTTCGTCACGGCCTTCATGCTGGCAGCCACGGCAAAGGGATTGG
>NW_017817660.1:0-227 GCF_001891065.2 Hippocampus comes
CATTTACTCAATTTCAGGTTCGGACCGCTTCGGTGTCGCGTGATTCCAATTTTTATACTGCTCACCAGCTATCAGCCCAAAAGACGCAGATAATTGGCTCTGATAATATGTACATTTGTCAAAATGATCATTTTCTCAAATATCCTTCGATCAACTCCCGCACGATATCTGAGATTGCGCGGTCCTCACTCACCGCCTTAGCCTTCAACGCCTTCTTGGTGGCGGCC
>NW_017817661.1:0-227 GCF_001891065.2 Hippocampus comes
CATGAAGATCAGGAACCACGGATAGACCCGTGCGACCATCTCTTCGGCCCGCGTCACCTCATGCCCGCCCCGCATCATGTCGCTCATAGCAGTGCTGTAGCGCCAGGCCAGCAAGGCCAGATAGAGATGCACCGCCATGTTCAGCCAGAAGCCCAGCCGCGTTTCCCCCATGGGCACACCGTTGAGCGCATTGAACTGCACGATGAATTGCGAAAACCCGATCAGCG
>NW_017817662.1:0-227 GCF_001891065.2 Hippocampus comes
CATGATTTCATGGTCATACTACGGATTGCAATCCTGGGCCTATATCTTTGGTCGCGGAAGAGCAGCCGATTTGGTTTATAAATTGTTGTTCTTGGCATTTGTTGTAATTGGTGCAGCGGGTGATATGTCTGCGGTATGGACCTTCTCAGATGCCATGATATTGGCATTGGTGTTCCCTAATATGATTGGTCTCTTCTTCCTATTCCCGCGGGTGAGGGAAGAATTGG
>NW_017817664.1:0-227 GCF_001891065.2 Hippocampus comes
CAGCAATTCGTTGGTCAGAGCTTTCGTCCCCTGGTCACCGCCGAACTCCATCGGCCGCAAGCGCTTCTGGCGGAAGCCTTCGCTCACCGCCTTCTCGATAAGAAGCGCGGCATCAGACAGGGTCTGCGTGTCAGACTTTTCGGCGAGATAATCCAGCATCAACGCACCGCTGAGGATCGCGGCAAGCGGGTTCGCCTTGTCTTCACCAGCAATGTCCGGGGCGCTGC
>NW_017817665.1:0-227 GCF_001891065.2 Hippocampus comes
CAGCCCGGCCGCAGCAGAGCGACCAGCGTCGCGGTGACGCCACCCCACATCAGGTGCCGGTGCTGCGCCGCCCCCCTGGAATCACACTCCGACAGGATCGGCGTGCGCGGCCCGCAGTACGCGCGCAGCCGGCGCGCTCGCCGCGCCGCATCGACGCGCAGCCCGCCCCACACCACGATCGACAGGAGCAGGACAACCGGCCAGCCCTCCGGCGCGAGCAGCACCAC
>NW_017817666.1:0-227 GCF_001891065.2 Hippocampus comes
CAGCTTTGTTGTAGTTTGACCCAAAAAGGCCTATGCCAATCGCAATTCTAACACCGGACCGGACCCTTGAACGCCAAAGTTGAAACGCCACTTCTCGACCAGGTGAAATACCCTGCTGATCTGCGCAAGCTGGATGAAGCACAGCTGCCGCAATTGGCGGAAGAGTTGCGTGCCGAAATGATTGATGCTGTCTCTCAAACGGGTGGGCACCTGGGTGCCGGACTGGG
>NW_017817667.1:0-227 GCF_001891065.2 Hippocampus comes
CAGCGTGATGTGATGGCTTGCACAAGCTCATCTGCAATCAATCAGTCGGATGATCCTGCATTCTTGGTCAAACCAACACGGTAACGTGTCACTACTCAACCTGGATTCCACCACCAAGCCTGTTAAGATCAAATCATCTCCAGGCTCCACAAAAATTGGAAAAATCCAAATGCCAAGTGTCCTCGACAACGATCAGCGGCAGGCCTTCGAACGTGATGGCTACATCC
>NW_017817668.1:0-227 GCF_001891065.2 Hippocampus comes
CAGTCAAGCGGCAGTTTTAGCCTCTGTGGAGCTACGTTCTGTAGAACTTGCGACAGCTTGGTCTTTTCTGCGACGTTTTGGATGACAAACTCAGGTCAATTTCATGGAAATTCCGAGAAGTTCAGGAATCGCAGACAGTGACTCGTGAGGATCACAACGGTGATCGCCAAGCGGAGCTTAAAGCGTCACGAGGAGCCACTAACATAGAGTGTTTTCGCACCTGCACA
>NW_017817669.1:0-227 GCF_001891065.2 Hippocampus comes
CAGGTCCGGTATCTCGACACCCATCGGGAGATCGCGGCGGTGGGGACGTGGGGCCGTCAGATCGACGAAGACGGCGAGGAGATCGCCGTCCTGGAACGGGCCGTTGATCCGGACGAGATCAGGGCCCGGATGCCCGTGGCGAACGAGATGCTGCACGGTTCGATCATGCTGCGGCGCGAGGTGCTGCAAAGTGTCCGCGGTTACCGAGAGTATTTTAGATTCGCCCA
>NW_017817672.1:0-227 GCF_001891065.2 Hippocampus comes
CAGGTCGCAGTCGAAGACGCGGACGGTGCGCTTGCGTTCTTCGGGGTCCATCGCTTCGAGGACCTCGACCATGGCCTTGCCAAAGAGCGAGCGGTTGGCGTCGACCTCTTCGGACGAGCCGGGGTAGTGCGGCCGGCTGTCGACCTTGGGGGCGTTCTGGATCAGCTCGACGGCGGCGGTGTTGCCGCGTTTTTCGAAGTAGGCGATGGCGTCGCCGGCCTTGAAGA
>NW_017817674.1:0-227 GCF_001891065.2 Hippocampus comes
CATGCGCTTCTTCGAAAATACGGAGCGCCTGACCTCGCAAAAGTAAGCGGGTCAATTGAAGCACTTGCACCGGGTCATCATGACAGTGCTTCAAGGTGAACAATTGATTCAAGTCTCTGATGAATCGTAAGAAGGTCTCTTCATCTCCTTGTGCGAAGGGGTAGACCAAGAATTTTACCAAGTTGTCATCAGGATTCGCAGGATCCGTTGGAATTTGAAAGCCAACG
>NW_017817676.1:0-227 GCF_001891065.2 Hippocampus comes
CCACACCGTTGGCACAGCCGCCGGAGCCGGAGACTCCTGTTGATGACGGAACAGACGCATTTCCGGACGTGCCGGATCTGCCCGGTTTCAATAACTGGCACCTGAACGCAATCAATGCGCCAGAGGTTTGGGCTCAGGGTTACACCGGCAATGATGTGCTGGTCGCGGTTGTTGATACAGGTGTTGATCTGGACCACCCGGACCTCGTCTCAAACATCTACGTGAAC
>NW_017817679.1:0-227 GCF_001891065.2 Hippocampus comes
CCATCGCCGTGTGCGTGACGGACCGGACGAAGCGGCCGGCAGCGGACGTGGAGCCAGGGGAGGGCGGCCTCTACCTCGAGGGCGTCTACCGCGTCTTCATCGCCGCCGACGGCGTCGTCCACCTCGGCGCGCAGGACGCGGCGGCAGCCGTGGCCCGCGCGGACCGCGTCGACCAGCGCCTCAACGACATCGAGCAGTTCATGCTCTCGCATGGTCATCCCATCCCG
>NW_017817680.1:0-227 GCF_001891065.2 Hippocampus comes
CCATATGTTGGGTGTTTGGGAGCGCAATACCAGAGCCATAAGTTTCTACGAGCGATTTGGATTTAAAAAATTTGGTGAGCACCCCTACTTTATTGGCAGCGACCGACAGACCGATTGGTTGATGCGATTTGATTTAGATTGAAGCCTAAGAACAACCTACAAAAACTGATCAAGAAACAGTTTGTCACCTTCTGCCTGCAATTGTCTTGCAAAAGAATTTTCAAAAG
>NW_017817681.1:0-227 GCF_001891065.2 Hippocampus comes
CCATGGCCCCGAAGCTCTCGAAGAACCTTCTCGAGGCGATGCAGTCCTCGCCTGCGAATGCGTTGCGCACCGAGGGGAACTCCATCACGCAAGCGAGTAACGCCCTGCAGCGAGACTCGGAAGTAAAGGGCGGGTGGCTGGCCGCCAGCCGGCGGTTCTCGATGGACCTGATCAAGAAGGCCGACGAGGATCTGTGGGTCCGCGGCCTCGGGATGTTCGAGTCGGCG
>NW_017817682.1:0-227 GCF_001891065.2 Hippocampus comes
CCAGCATCCAGACTGCCTGCCCCTATTGCAGCACCATCCTGCCACAACTACTGGTGCTGCATGGTGCCAATGTGGACAGCAAGGCCGACAACGGCAATACCCCGCTGTTGAGTCTGTACACCGCATCAGCGTCAGCAAACAAAAGAAAAAGAGGCAACACATGTGCAACAACCAGAATGATAACAATATTAACAGCAAGGGTGGTGAAATGGATAGCAGATTGGAAA
>NW_017817683.1:0-227 GCF_001891065.2 Hippocampus comes
CCAGTTACATTTCGCCCATCCAAATTTTGACACCGACCATAATCTTTTGATGGAATCCTTTCTTTCGACCCACCTGGGAAGCATCTACCGTTCCGCCCCATGGCAGGGTCTTGTCGGGGACCTTGGCCTTAAAGAACCCTAGAAAGGGCCACGGCCCTGTTTTCAAGGGTTTTTCGCTAAAAAAGGGGTGTTAGTGTATTGAACCTTTGAAATGGGCGTATTACTGA
>NW_017817684.1:0-227 GCF_001891065.2 Hippocampus comes
CCCAAACCTCGCAGTCATCAATTGTATATTCAGTTTTCTTATCCAGGCGCTGGCCCAGATTTGGTCGAAAATGAAGTTACCTCGCGTTTGGAAAGTGCCTTTGCCCGTTTAGACCATCTTGTAGAAATGACTTCTGAATCCGGTGAAGGTTATGGGAACATTCAATTAAAATTTGATCAATATACGCCTATTGAAAACAAGCGACTGGAGATTACTGCTTTAATTCG
>NW_017817688.1:0-227 GCF_001891065.2 Hippocampus comes
CAGTTGACGTCACAGCAAGCGTCACCTGTGTTGTTTTGTTGTCGCATTATCGCCACCTAGCGTTCCATTTGTAGACCTGCAATGTGCTGTAATTTCAAACGTGACACTCCTGAAGCAAATGATGGGTTTGAAAGTCTTCATTTTGCTTTTGTTTGAACAGAGTTTGTTGTAGATGTAAAAACGAGAGAAATAATGGTTAAGATGGTTTCTCATTGAACGGGAAGAAC
>NW_017817690.1:0-227 GCF_001891065.2 Hippocampus comes
CCCACATTGCTGGGTTCTGTGTAAAAGGCAAAAGGGAGATCTCTCTCGCTCTCCGTGTGGGTTGTACGCATTCACCCCCAGCGGATTGGCGGAAAAGTTGACAGCGACTCTGTACACGAATCAACAGGCTTGTTTACATCTTGTTCCCCACCACTAATGAGCCTTAAACGCACCACACCAGCACTTGACTGATACTTTGATCTTTTATGTGTTAAAAGTGTTTCAAG
>NW_017817691.1:0-227 GCF_001891065.2 Hippocampus comes
CCCCTCGTCATCCTCCACATTGATGCGGTCTATCTGCCGCAACACACCCTCCATCGAGCTCCCTTGGAATTCGTCACCGAAGACATAGATGCTGATTTTCTTCTCGGGCGACCAGAACGACTGAATCGCGTAGGCGATGCCGTCTGAGGGATCACTGTCGCTGAACGGCGCCCACTGCTGCATCTGCCGTTTTATCTGCTGTCGTAGCTGCGGAGTGTCAGGCAGCC
>NW_017817692.1:0-227 GCF_001891065.2 Hippocampus comes
CCCCGCGCCTACGCGGACTACACGATCCAGCCGATCTCGCTGCAGTTCGAAAGCGGCTTCGGCCCGGCCTATGAAGCCATCAAGACCCTCGAGCGGATGACCTACCCGGTCCGTATCGATCGGCTGGAGCTGATCGACAACACCGAGGACCACGGCGGCCGGGTCCTGGCCATCGTCCAGCTCAGCGCGTTCTTACGACCGGAGGCCGGCCATGAATAAGACACTCG
>NW_017817693.1:0-227 GCF_001891065.2 Hippocampus comes
CCCTCATCCAATAACCACCCTCCTCCCCCAACCACTCTCATCCTCCAACCAGAGTAATATCCTATTTCGGTGTTTACATTCTCACCCTTCTCCCCTTTTCTCTCTCTATCCTTAAATTGTCGTGGTCCTTATCGCGAACTTTGATCTGGTTCGGTAAATCCGTGCCAGCGACGCGCCAATGGTATAGTCATGCAGTGCCCGACGCCGAGGTACTGCGGCTTTAATTA
>NW_017817694.1:0-227 GCF_001891065.2 Hippocampus comes
CCCTGCTTGGGGGGTGGTTGTTGTACCTGATCTGGAGTCGGAAGGGGCGGCGTGTCTTCACGGAGGAGTACCGTCAGATTCGAGCAGGAACGCCACAGATTGTGTTCCGCACGCCGAGAGCGACCTGGGTCGGGCTGGGGTTCATCGTCTTTCTCCTGGTGCTCGTGGGTATCCTGCTCTACACCGACGTATAGTGCGCCCGGTTGAGCGCGGGGGGTTATCGGAGA
>NW_017817695.1:0-227 GCF_001891065.2 Hippocampus comes
CCCTGGACGTAGAGCTCCGTGTCGGCCCAGGGACCGAAGGCCAGGCTGACCTTGGGCGAGAAGAGCAGGTCCTCCTCGGTGCCCGAGTTCACGGCGAGGTCGCTGTCGACGTCGAAGCGGTAGGCGTCGACCCGGCCGCCGACCGTGCTGCGGAACCAGTCGTTCCAGGAGATCTCCGACTCGCCCCAGAGCCCCAGGCTCGTCTGGACGATGTCGTCCTCGCGCAC
>NW_017817696.1:0-227 GCF_001891065.2 Hippocampus comes
CCCGACCGGATCGTCGTCGCGGCCCACCCGCGGGGCGGGCCCGGAGCTGGAGCCAGGCCCCGTGGCCGCAGGAGGCCGGCTGCGTGCGCAGTGGACCGTACTCTCGCCCGGAGGCGGGCGTCAGTCCTGGTCGCGTCTCGAGGGTGCAGGATCCGTGGCGGTGCGATGGGCTTCGTCCACCGGTGCCCCTCAGGCGTGGCAGGATCGCAAGATCGTGGTGGTGGGAA
>NW_017817700.1:0-227 GCF_001891065.2 Hippocampus comes
CCCGGAACGGGGGTTGCTCTCTGGGGGAAGGACCTGTCGAGTAGACGGGGACCGCTCCCCAAGACCTCCTTCCGAAAGGGACCCTATGCGCGCCGCTTCTCGCGCCCTTCGCGGCTTCTGGGCAATCACTCTCGTCGTTGCGCTCACCGTGCCCAACGTCCTCAAGGCGGTGGACGTCCCTCCTGGTTTCGTTCTCGAATCGGTGCTCTCGGGTCTCGTCGACCCCG
>NW_017817702.1:0-227 GCF_001891065.2 Hippocampus comes
CCTAACCCTAGACGATGAGGTGACCATACGGGAACTAGAAGAAGGCGAGAGCGCTGTGGATCCCGCGGAGATCGAGGTCGTGCTCGATACCCTCTACGAGGAGCTCCAGCTCGAAGGCCCAACGCCCGACATCCGCCGCATTTTGGACAAAGATCACGACGGCGTCGTCCATCGGGAAGACAACTGTCCGACCGTGGCCAATCCCGATCAGTTCGATGAAGACGGCG
>NW_017817704.1:0-227 GCF_001891065.2 Hippocampus comes
CCTCAGCTGCTCGAACAAGACGGTCGATGCACTGTTGTCTGTCAGCGCCCCAAACGACCAACTTCGCAAGCATGGGATCGTAATGAAGGGAGACGCTGTCACCTGCGAATAGAGCCGTATCTACCCTAATGAATGGCCCCTCAGGAAAGACGAGATCTCGAATCTCGCCAGTCTGCGGAATGAATCCACGGAATGGATCTTCGGCGTAAACTCGCAATTCAATAGCA
>NW_017817705.1:0-227 GCF_001891065.2 Hippocampus comes
CCTCTCACAGAGGCAGGTGTATGCATAAAAGCTGGTTTAAGCGAACCTGTGGTCGTTGGAGATGATCCAGTCGAATTCATTGCAGGTGAATACATTGAATTGGGTGATTTCTTCGTTGATGGCCCTTTTTTCGCTCAAATTGAAGGAATGAGCTGTTTGGATGCTTGCACCAGTTGCTGTGACGACTGGACGGGATTTACGTATGATACACCTACAAACGGAATTTC
>NW_017817707.1:0-227 GCF_001891065.2 Hippocampus comes
CCTGATTGATGGTGGGCCGGAGGCAGAGAATTGGATTTTGGAAAAATCAGCAGATGGGGTTTCTTTTGATTTTTTTGCCGAAGGCGAAGTCAGCTCGAATGAAACGGCTTTGACCGTCCGTCACAAGGATGATGCACCTTTCGAAGGTCAAAACATTTACCGTATTACCCTCACCAATCGAGCAGGTGATGTCATTTCTGAAAAGATAGCTACGGAACAGTTCCACC
>NW_017817708.1:0-227 GCF_001891065.2 Hippocampus comes
CCTGTAAAACAGACATTATCTTATCATGATTATAAAACTATTGTTAGTACTCCATTAGCTAAAGCTGTACTAAGAAACAGTCGTGTTATGTATCGAAACATCATTATGAAATTTGGAAACATGAACGCAGCAACTACTGAGATTCTTAAGTTGCTTTATGAGATGAAAGAAGAGTGATAATTGTAGTTAAAAAAAGCAGTTTATTTGTCATGCTGAATTAATTTCAG
>NW_017817709.1:0-227 GCF_001891065.2 Hippocampus comes
CCGTAGAGGGGGCGCAACCGAGCTCAAGCGCAGTCGAGGCCTGTCAGGGTGCTGACGTTGTCATCAGCATGTTGCCTGCAGGGCAGCACGTTCGAGGGCTGTATTTGGAGGGCGCTGACGCCTTGCTGCATCATCTGAAGCCGCACACGCTGGTGATCGATAGCAGCACGATTGACGCCGCGACAGCAAAAGAGGTCGCGCGTCAGCTAGCGGACAATCAGCTGGCA
>NW_017817711.1:0-227 GCF_001891065.2 Hippocampus comes
CCCAGCTGGTTGACCGTTTCCGAGATGCTGCGGCCGGCGATCCGGATACCGACGATCATTCCCCGCTCGAACTCGCTTAAATCCCGTGCCTTGCCCATCTGTTACCGTCTGGGTGCGGGTCCCTGCACTGTGAGGCACCGCAAAGTCCCCTCAACCTACCTTGTGCCTCTTGTTTTGATGCCAAGTAGTGAAGTGTCGGTCGCGAACGAGCCGGTGCAAAGAGCCGG
>NW_017817712.1:0-227 GCF_001891065.2 Hippocampus comes
CCGTCAATCGTGCTTTGAGATTTCACCTTCCCAATGGGTTGAAGGAACCGAGCCAGATTCTCCGAAGATTGAGTTAGATGCAGCATGAGCTGCGCGCTCATATCGATCGGAAAATTTTCAATCCGATCTGAAGCCGTCTTCATCATCGGGTATTTTTCCGCAAGTGCACTCATCCCGATCTTCGAACCATCCGCCAGGGCGAACAGGATGGGGACAATGCAGTCGCG
>NW_017817713.1:0-227 GCF_001891065.2 Hippocampus comes
CCGGACTGCGGGCGCCGGGGCCGGCACTGTTGTCGGTGGCAAGCCTCGCCTTCGCCTTCGACCGCTCGTTCAACATCTACGGCGGCAACATCGCGTCGACGCTCGCCGGCGAGTTCGCCGCCTCGATCTCGCTGACCATCTCGCTCGTCGCGCTGGGTCTGATCATCCGGGGCACGCGCACGGGGGAGTACCGGGTGCGGGCCGCGCTCGCTATCGCGTTGACCGGC
>NW_017817714.1:0-227 GCF_001891065.2 Hippocampus comes
CCGTGGAGTATAAAAGGATTTCACACAACCAGCATTGAAATATGATTGCATTTCCATACCTCTTTTGATGTTAGTTCCGGAGATAAGTCGAATATATCCGAAAATTGGATCGGACGGTCCTTCCTACCAATATAAATCCATTGTAGCGAAATCTTAGTTATCCTTCCTAATGATGTTGTCTGTCTGTCCAACTGTAAATAGCCTATTCCATTGAATGTTGTCTAACA
>NW_017817716.1:0-227 GCF_001891065.2 Hippocampus comes
CTAAGGCCTGCGCGGCCCGCGTCTTGTTGCCGCCGGTGCGCTGCAGGGCCTCCTGAATGGTGCTGATGGCCACCTCGCGCAGGCGCGCTTCCAGGTCGCCTCCGCTCGGCGTTTCCACTCGCAGTTGTAGGTCGTCGGCATCGATCTCGTTACCCGAGGACAGGGTGAGGGCGCGTTCGAGGATGTTCTCGAGTTCACGCACGTTACCTGGGAAGGGGTAGTTCAAG
>NW_017817717.1:0-227 GCF_001891065.2 Hippocampus comes
CTACTGCAGAATAAACTTCAACATAGCCCCAGATGATGTTTCTGAACTCGAAGAATGGGTTTGCTCGTATTTTATTGAGCATATTCGCGATAATTACGCCCACATTGTAGACTTAACCACTGAAGCGGGAATTCAATCCGTTTTTGCAACCGAGATAAAAAATAATTCTGGAGCATATTCATTCCTCAAAAAGAGCTCCATGGAGGAGTACAACAAGCGAGTAGGAG
>NW_017817718.1:0-227 GCF_001891065.2 Hippocampus comes
CTAAGGGAGCAACAGCACTGGCTTCGCCTGCCCGCAGGCCGAGTATATTGATGTATTGACCACAGACCGCCAGTGCGCCAATTCCGAACAGCAGGCCAAGCTCAACCAGGGTCGGCGTCTGCCAGAACCAAATGGCCCCCGGCAACATCAGCAAACCAACGCCAATCGCCTGGTAGGACAGGATCGTAATCGGCTCGTCCACAAGACTGAGCAGCCGAACTGACACC
>NW_017817721.1:0-227 GCF_001891065.2 Hippocampus comes
CTATGGGCCTGTCGCGTCGGCCAAGCGTCTAGGCCGCCCGCTTCGCGCGGGGCTTGGTCTTCTTGCTGGCCTGGGACGGGGTGACATCGGCGCAGACGACCGGTTCGCGGCTGAGCCCGGCGATCGTATCGATCAGGCGCTGGGTCTGGTCGGCCGCGCGGGTCCGCTGACGCTCCAGGTCGGCGCTGGTTTTTTCGGCCTGCTGCCGGGCGTTGTGCGCCGCGGAG
>NW_017817722.1:0-227 GCF_001891065.2 Hippocampus comes
CTAGGCGCCGGTTGCGCGCCAAACATTCGTCGGCCAGAATTAATTCGGCATGTTCCAGCAACGAATTTTCAAACGATTGCACGATGCGATCCGAGAGCGTTTGCATCCACCGCACTTGTAGAGCTCGGCTCGTCGTACGAAAAATGTGCGACGTGCCCCGGGCCGTGACCACTTCAAAGGCGTGCGGCGTCTTGAACAAGGGTGGATAATCCGCGGTTGGTTCCAAC
>NW_017817723.1:0-227 GCF_001891065.2 Hippocampus comes
CTCCCATGCTTTCTTCACAGCTCGAGTCGTCGTCCTCGTCATTGCTACCTTCATTTTCGGTTGAGTCTTCCTCTTGTCTAGAAATGAGGTTCCATTTCCACGGAAGAGACGCAAGCAAATCCGCACCGGTAGGATGATTTCCGAGTTGTAGCTCCCATACTTCGGCATTGTCTTGCCCGCTGCGCAACAAGTCGGTCCCACTGCCACCACCAAAGAGTACGAGTCGA
>NW_017817724.1:0-227 GCF_001891065.2 Hippocampus comes
CTCTGGGCTGAGCTGGCCGGCGTCGTCGATGCAGTTGTCCAGGTCCACGCCGAGAAACGGGTCGTCATGGGTGAAGACGAATCCAGGGCCGTCGTAGCCTTCGCCGCCACAGATTGCGAAGCCCGACCAATCGGCCGGATTGGTGCTGGACGCCATCGCTGAGGTGCGCGGGTTGTACGGGACCTTCGTCGGCTTACCGCCGCGCGTCTCCGACCGCCAGCTCACCC
>NW_017817725.1:0-227 GCF_001891065.2 Hippocampus comes
CTCGAGTAGCCCTAGCTCTTCTAAAAGGGTGTGCTAGAATAAGTAGGCTCAAATAGCATCCTCTATTCTAAAAACAGACTCGTCCATGGTGGCAAACAGCAACGACGGAATGGTCGTCGCGGGAAACAGCCCTAATTAAGGCTAAAGTTCAACACGTTGCTGCTGCCGCTGAGGAGTGAGCTGTCTTCAGCGGCTCTGATCCTCCTCTGATCGCAGACTGGAGGCAA
>NW_017817726.1:0-227 GCF_001891065.2 Hippocampus comes
CTCGGGGTCCTCGTACTCCTGCAGGAAGTAGATCAGGCCCCAGCCGAAGGCGTAGTACTCGCCCGGGTAGGAGCGCGGCTCGTCGTAGTCGACGACCTGCTCCAGCGTGGGGCCCCCGGAGCCCTCCAGCATCGCGGCCAGGGAGCGCAGCCGCCCCGGCGCCACGTCCGGCCAGAGCACGCGGCCGTCGGCCATCGCCAGCGTGCCCTCGAAGAAGCTCGAGGTGC
>NW_017817727.1:0-227 GCF_001891065.2 Hippocampus comes
GAGCGATCCCGCCACCGAGCCGGCCCGCATCCGCGCCATGTACACGCACCCGGATTGGACCCGTCGAGGTATCGGTGCGCTACTCATCGAACTCGGCGAGCAGGCCGCTCGCGACGCCGGCTTCCGCACCATCGAACTCGGCTCCACCATCCCCGGTGAACCCCTCTACCGCGCCCGCGGCTTCCGTGAGGTGGAGCGCTGGAATCAACCCGGCGCCAACGGCGAAC
>NW_017817728.1:0-227 GCF_001891065.2 Hippocampus comes
CTTAAAAAACAGTTTTAAATCTATTTTATTTTTGAAAAAATATTTTTTTTTCTAAATTTGCAAAAGTCTTAAAATTTCATTTATAAACTTTTAATTCTGATTTTCTGAACGTTCTTACTGATATTTTTCTTTGTTATTCCATTTTCAATGATAGAAAATTGTGCGCATAACTTGTTGGGAAAGTGCAAAAATTATCGCCAGTGCCCAAAAATAAAAACGACACCCAG
>NW_017817729.1:0-227 GCF_001891065.2 Hippocampus comes
CTTAAAACCTTCAACATCATAGCGTGTAGCTGTCTGACCATGCAATAAAATTTGCTTTTTTAATTTGGGATATTTGGATTGCAATTCGTTATGAATATCCTTGGCCGTAAAGCGTTGTACCACTTCTTTATTGCCCCCATTAAAAGGCATTTCTTCAATAAACCGAACGTTAACGGGATAGTCTTTGGCCAATTGGGCCATGGGCAAAATGTCTTGGGTATTGATAC
>NW_017817730.1:0-227 GCF_001891065.2 Hippocampus comes
CTTAGCATCGCTTAGGCCACACCCATTATTCCGGGTCGTTGCACTGTTCTTCGTCTAACACGTCCAGAATCACACTGTGGATTTGCTCGTCAGGCTTTCGGTCACCTTTGACCGGATGGGTGCGCTCATATACCTCACGCAGCTTTTTAATGCTCACCTGGGTGTAGATAGTGGTGGTGGATATGTCGGCATGACCCAGCATGGCCTGGATAAAACGCAGGTCTGCA
>NW_017817731.1:0-227 GCF_001891065.2 Hippocampus comes
CTTCATCGAATTGCACTTTATCAAAGACATCGCGCCTGGTTATTTTTGGATTTTCCCTTTGCCTAAGGGAGAGGCAAATATTGGCCTAGGAATGCGTAGCGACTATATCAGTAAGAAAAAAGTGAATCTAAGGAAATGCCTGGAAGATATTATTACCCATCATCCAGTTATTAAAAAACGCTTTGCCGAGGCCGAAAGAATTGATGGTGTTAAGGGATATGGTTTGC
>NW_017817732.1:0-227 GCF_001891065.2 Hippocampus comes
CTTCCGGTGGCACCTGCAGCCAGAACGTAACAGGACCGTCATTCACCAGGCCCACCTGCATATCGGCCCCGAACTGGCCGCTGCCTACCGTCTGGTGCCTTGAGCGCGCAAGCGTCAGCAACTCTTCAAACAGCCGGCGACCGTCCTGCGGTGCCGCCCCACGACTGAACCCGGGTCGATTGCCTTTGGCGGTGTCAGCAACCAGCGTAAACTGAGGGACCAGCAAC
>NW_017817733.1:0-227 GCF_001891065.2 Hippocampus comes
CTTCTGGCAAATCTGTGCGCTGGGGCTGTGTTGGTGGCTTGTCGGTGTCGCAACCATCGCCCGAGGCCAAGACCCCGGTCCGTCGACCGATCAGCGGTCGGATTCCGAACGTCAATCGCGAGTAGCCGTCGAAGGAACGGTTGTGACCGTGGATGCTGTGCCTTTCTTTGTGCGGATGATTCAGCACAATGGCGAGTCCTTCGAGTTCTTAAAGTCATTGGGATTTA
>NW_017817734.1:0-227 GCF_001891065.2 Hippocampus comes
CTTCGATTGAAACATCAAAATGCTTCTTCGCCTCTTCAATCACTTCATCGACAAGAACTTCAGGCGCAGATGCACCCGCACTTAAACCGAGCGTCCCAACACCCTTAAGCGCGCTCCAATCAATATCGCCAGCGCGCTGCACCAGCGCGGATTTCTCACAACCGTAAATCATGGCTACCTCGACGAGGCGGTTGGAGTTCGAGCTGTTCGGCGCACCAATCACAAAC
>NW_017817735.1:0-227 GCF_001891065.2 Hippocampus comes
CTTTGCACAACACGCCATATTCGCGAATCCATGCCCCGACCCAGTTTGAAAGAGACCCGAAGCCAGGAGATCCTTGATGCGTTCACGCGCTGCGTGGCGCGCTATGGGCTCGATGGCTCGACGCTGGAGCGGATTTCGACGGAAGCGGGGGTTGGTCGGCCGCTGCTGCGGCACTATCTCGGCAATCGTGATCAGATGGTGGACCAGTTGATCACGCATGTCAGTCA
>NW_017817736.1:0-227 GCF_001891065.2 Hippocampus comes
CTTTAAACCGTAATTAAAACCCATTGTAATTCGTGCCATTGTATTTTTAGCATTTTATGAATAATGCTTTATATATTGTTTGCAAGTTATATTTTTACTGATGTTACGATTGTCATATAATGATATTGTCCATGTATGGACAATTATCATTATATGACAATCATTAATATAACGCGGCCACATTCCCTGGCAGGATGGAACACCACTGGTCTCGTCCCAGCCCCCTC
>NW_017817737.1:0-227 GCF_001891065.2 Hippocampus comes
CTTTGCGTTCGAACATCGCGAGCTTGCGACGGCGAAGTTCTTCCGTGTCGACGAACGTGACTTCGCGGTTGCTCTGCTCGAGGATCGGGGTCCGCGACCGAAAGTCGTTGTCGCCCTCTTCGACGCCGCGAATCTTCACCGGATCGTGCGCAGTATGCAGAACTTGCCGATTGCGCTGCCAGAGCCGACTCTCCTGCTCGGAGGACACCTTTTCTACGGGCTTGGGC
>NW_017817738.1:0-227 GCF_001891065.2 Hippocampus comes
CTTGCACAAGCACCGGGCAATCCACCATCGGGAGCATTATCAAAAGACAATTGAGCCCCACTCCTTTCCAACAGGGTTTTGGCAATAAACAGACCCAATCCCAATCCTTTTGAAACGGAAACTCTTGTGCGTCGATTGAGAAACGGTTCTCCGATCTTTTCAATCATCTCATCCTGAAAGCCCGGCCCATCATCGTTGATCTTAATGGTCAGGTTTTCCGATCCCCA
>NW_017817739.1:0-227 GCF_001891065.2 Hippocampus comes
CTGATAGCCGAACTCCCCTGGCCATAGCTCTGATGGCACGGTTGACGAGGTGGCCGTGAAAACGACCTCTTCGGCATGGCTATCGCGATTTAGTGCGGACACCTCTACCACGCTCCCCGGATTGAAAGCGTACCCCAAGAACGTGATAGGAGCGCTGCGGGAGGAGAAGGTGGCCTCGTCGTGTGGAGCCAACATGCAGCCACCCACGAAAGAAAGGGCAGCTGCAC
>NW_017817740.1:0-227 GCF_001891065.2 Hippocampus comes
CTGCAAATTCTGGAAATCTATAATTAACATACATTCCTAAGGCAACAGGCAATGCTGTTAGTTTAATAATATTTAGGATAGTAGGTAAAATGGGCAGTTGTATGCTTTGTCCCGCTTCGCTCATTATAGCATTAAGGGAAAAATTGATGATGAAAGGAATTGTAAAAATTGTAATTACACTGGAAAAAGCAGTCAATGTAATGGAGAGTGCCGTATCTCCCTTTGAC
>NW_017817741.1:0-227 GCF_001891065.2 Hippocampus comes
CTGCAAGTCCAAAAGCGAAAATGATCAATTGACGTTTGTTCACGTTCTGCTGCGCTCCAGGAGGTGTATCCTGCTAACAATGAGGCACGTCTGCAGTCTAGGTGTCCACCAGAAATCGGTGTTCGCTTTTGCGCACAGGCATGCACTTTTGCGTCGCCTTATGAGATGCAGAAATCCTCGCGCGCAAGTTGCCTTGTGTCGTGCAATACTGCTGAGCATTGCCTAAA
>NW_017817743.1:0-227 GCF_001891065.2 Hippocampus comes
CTGCACCTCACGCGACTGGCGCTGACGCGAATCCAGCGATCCGTTGACGTCGGGATCTTCCTGCAGCGCTTCGAAGGGCTGCTCGGTACCGAAGATCGGTGCGGACCCGCCCTTGGAGGAGAAGTGGTTGTTGACGATCGTGATCTCGCCTGCGTTGAAGACAAAGGACGCGATCAGCGGCAAGCGCGCGCCCGCGAAGGCGTCGCGGTCATCGACGGTGCGCACCG
>NW_017817744.1:0-227 GCF_001891065.2 Hippocampus comes
CCTCATGCTCACCGACTTGCCACTCGGGGGAACACGCGAGTTGACTGTGGGCGACGAGTCGATCGGGAATCCTAGTTTCTCGCCGTCAGGGCGATGGATCGCGTTTCAGAGTTCCCGCGACTTTCCGGCGGGAGTCAAGGGGCCCGGCAAGGACGAGAAGGGTTCCCAGGTTTGGCTCTTGGATCTGCGCGGCGGTATGCCGCGGCCGGTCACGAAGATCCCACACG
>NW_017817745.1:0-227 GCF_001891065.2 Hippocampus comes
CTGACATCGACCAATCAGATTTCAACATGATGTCACGGCGGAATTCCTGTCGCTCCAAATCGAAACTTGGGGATTGAATTACTTTTTGCAAGCCCAAATGAGGTCACAATTTGACTCTCAATTACCCCCACCCCACAATGTCCCTGTTTCAAAGTTCCGATTTCACATCATTCATTTTCCATTTGTTGATTTTGAGAACAACGAACACCTTTACAATGTAAACTTCA
>NW_017817746.1:0-227 GCF_001891065.2 Hippocampus comes
CTGCCCGACCGTTTGGACCGACAAATTCTTTTCTGGGCTGCGTGGCATCAGGCGGGCGAGCGCATGGCGCGTATCCCCTGGGCCAAGGTGCGGAGAAGTTTGGAAGTCAGCGCCGCCGCAGATCGGCATTTCTCTGACGGGCATTTTGGGCGGGATATGGATGGGCAAGGCAAGCAATCCGGCCTCTCGCGCTGGACCCTCAAGCGCAAATATACCGACGGCCTCAC
>NW_017817747.1:0-227 GCF_001891065.2 Hippocampus comes
CTGCTGCTCGGGCACTCGGTGGGCATGCACCGGCGGCTGATCCATCGCACCTTCCGCACCCACCCGCTCATCGACGGGGTGCTCGTGTACCTCGGCGTGTTGGTGGGGATGGCCGGGCCCCTGGGCATCCTGCGCATTCACGACGTGCGTGACTGGGCGCAACGGCTCCCGCACTGCCATGACTTCTTCTCCCATCGGCGAGCACTCGTTACGGATGCGCTGTGGAA
>NW_017817748.1:0-227 GCF_001891065.2 Hippocampus comes
CTGCGATAAGGCCCACAACCCGCGCCCTGCATACTGTTTGGGGCGTAATGGCGTTCAGCAAGTTTGCTCCGGCCTTAACGCCCGGCTGGCGCAACAGGAAAATATCGGCCGGGCGTTAACCTTTATGAAATGAAATCAACCTTAACATCTCAGTCGGTTCAAGAGTGTCACGCGCCGAAAACCAATAACGCAATGAGCGGCGCGCAAGAAACAGGCAAATAGGAGAC
>NW_017817749.1:0-227 GCF_001891065.2 Hippocampus comes
CTGTAAACAGTCGATTCAACTTCGGTTGTAAGGCGGCTGCACCGACAATAACTCCTTCTATTCTCCCACCTGTCAAACGCTGCCATCTACGAAAAGCGATCAAATAGGCAAATTGTAATTTCCACCAATAAACAAATGATATCTTTTTATTCGGATACTGCTCTCCAATTTTGACTGCCCATAAATACATTTTACGCAATAAGGCAGGTAAAGCATTGGCCCTTTCC
>NW_017817750.1:0-227 GCF_001891065.2 Hippocampus comes
CTGTTTATCTGGCCTCCTGCAATCCCGGCCGAATTCTAATCCCAATCGCACCGCATCAAGGGAGCCGGAGTCCGCGTTTTTTTCCGCTGACCGCACGCGCCGCGATTCGGCTACCATCGCGACCATGACGGACCGGGAGATCTCGATCATGCAGGTGCTCGCCCACGCCCGTGAGCGCGGTCTCGAGCGCCTCGACGCGGAGGTGCTGGTGGCGCGCGCCCTCGGCC
>NW_017817751.1:0-227 GCF_001891065.2 Hippocampus comes
CTGTGTCAGCCGTCGAATAACTGCGGCCTGAACCTTTGCCTTTCGGCGAGTTCGTATCGAACTCGAAATCGTCGGTCACGAGCGCCCAGCGATTCTTACCCAGCGAGTTTGTCGGGACGGCTTCAGGGATGACTGTTCCAGGGCAGGCATCCAGGCTGTCGAAGACGCCATCGTCGTCGCGATCTCGAGTGATGTACAGCACCAGGCCATCATGGTCTGAGGAGGCA
>NW_017817752.1:0-227 GCF_001891065.2 Hippocampus comes
CTGGAAGACGCACCACCGGCCGTTTGTTTTTCCACCGGCTTGGCAGCTGAAACCGCTTTGTTTTTAACGCTGCTGAAATCCGGTGACCACGTCGTACTGGGACAAGCGATTTATGGCGGCACGACGCGATTGTTCACAGAGATTTTCAACCGTTTGGGAATTTCCGCGACGTTTGTCGATGCCACCAATGTCTTGGAAATCGAGGATGCAGTTACGCAAAAAACAAA
>NW_017817754.1:0-227 GCF_001891065.2 Hippocampus comes
CTGGTAAATGAATCCCCATTTAACGTATAGAAGGTGAATGTTTCTCCATTACCAAACTTTTTTAGAAATTTAAATAACTCTATCTCTTCTTTTACATTGTCACAAATCTCTTTATGTTGGTAATTCAATTTCAACTTCATTTCAGTTGAAGATTGTATGTCAAGGTTTATGATTAAGTCAGCATTTTCAAATTCAACATGGATTTCTATCAATGTTGGAGAACAATA
>NW_017817755.1:0-227 GCF_001891065.2 Hippocampus comes
CGAACGCGGGTGGGTCGAATTCCTACGGCAGCGCCCGCTACGAGAAAAGGACGTGGCCGCCCTCGCCCAACGCTTCAAGCGCCCCTCGATCTTCCGGCGCCCCTGCGCCCACCGAGCGGCCGACCTCGCTCGGGAAGCTGGTCGGGCTCGCGATCGCGGCCAGGTAGAGGACGCCCTCGAGGCCCTGGAGACCCTCTGCGAGATCGAACCGGAGCGGCCGGAACACC
>NW_017817756.1:0-227 GCF_001891065.2 Hippocampus comes
CGAATGCTCTTTCCCATCAACACGCTACCTTCGCAGAGCACGGAATGCTCCACCGTGCAATCCCGAATCTTGAGACCCGGCAAAAACCGGGGATGGGTATAGATCGGGTAGTCGGGGTGGTAGAGGTTGAGGGGAGGGTCGGGAGCCGTGAGCTCCAGGTTCGCCTCGTGAAACGCGGGGATGGTCCCGATGTCGCGCCAATATCCGTTGTAGAGAAAAGCGAAAAC
>NW_017817757.1:0-227 GCF_001891065.2 Hippocampus comes
CGAAGATTTTTAAAAAAGTTAGGATACAGTTGGAAGCGATTCCGTAAAAGCCTTAAAGCCAAACAGGATGAAGAAGAATATCAAGCAAAACTTGCTGAATTAAAGGAACTTATAGGGTTCTATAAGGATAATTCTATTGATTTATATTTTGCCGATGAGAGTGGTTTTAATATGGAAGGTTATGTTCCCTATGGCTGGCAGCCAAAAGGAGAATATATCGAAATCAC
>NW_017817758.1:0-227 GCF_001891065.2 Hippocampus comes
CGAAGGCAAGGAGGCCGACGATCGCTGCGTCGGTCGTCGTGTTGGGGCTGAGGCTGATCTGCGGGTTGGTGCCGAAAGAGTCGACGGTGGCCCGCCTCTCGGCCGTGACCGGGTAGGTCCCGATCGAGAGCGCCGAGCCGGTGACCCGGATCCCGCTCGCCTCGTTCGCTCCGGCGCCGACGGTGTGCCAGATGTGCGACTGGCTCGAGCCATCGGCGACACCGATC
>NW_017817759.1:0-227 GCF_001891065.2 Hippocampus comes
CTGTAAACGTCCATCCTGCGCATCTTTATACTGGATACTGCGCTGGAGTTACTCAAACTGCGAAAAGGGTTGGAACTGCGAGCCATCTGCGTACTCCTCTGTGGTAGTTGATCTGCGTCTTCCATAAGGTCCATACCAAAGGGTCTGTTCTCTGTTCTTTTTTCCGGTTCCACACCCATCAGGAAAATGGATGACACTAATCTAGCAGCACCACCTGAAGCCCCACC
>NW_017817760.1:0-227 GCF_001891065.2 Hippocampus comes
CGAAGTACATCAGCTCCTCCTTCTATCGCCACTCCATTGAAGGTGAAGTTCTCTAAAGAAAGCGCCAGGCTTTTTGAGGTCATTTCCATGTCCTTGGCATAGCTCAACATAATAATTCCGCTCAACACATTTCCGTTGGGCAATTCGCAGCCCTCACCAAAATCGATCGTTTTTTCTTTGGTAGTGGCCGTTACAACAGTGGTAATGGTCACACATTCTGGTAGATA
>NW_017817761.1:0-227 GCF_001891065.2 Hippocampus comes
CGACATCAATCCCGAAATGTTGCGGGTGGGAGAGGCCCGGGCACGAGAGCGATACGGATCGACCTTGTTGGAGGGAACGGCACCGGCGCTGTCGTTTGTGGAAGGGAATGCGCAGAGTCTCGACTTTGCCGACAATTCTTTTGATTTGTATACCATTGCGTTTGGATTGCGCAACGTGACGGATGTGGTAGGTGCACGATAGATTGGAGAAGTATTATTTGTTGCTA
>NW_017817762.1:0-227 GCF_001891065.2 Hippocampus comes
ATAAAAAGGCATTTGGATGACAGTTTTAGGCAATACAAACCATCCACATTCATATACCACACATTTCCGAAAGGACATTACTGGCTATTTGGTTATTCTTCTGTGATGGCTGAAAAAAGATGTGAGTTTTGACAGAAAACCTATAAATGACCAAAACAACATCCTTAAGTTAGAAAAATAAGGAAAGCTCCACCACCAATGATCTTGCCATCATTTAGACACACAAA
>NW_017817763.1:0-227 GCF_001891065.2 Hippocampus comes
CGAGCATGATCGCGCTATAGAAGCCTGCAAAAAACGCGGTGCAGTGGGGCGCGTCATGTCATCTGCGGTACGTAATCTGAAGCGTGACCGAGAGCATCTGGAGGATATTGTTTCCGAAGCTATCCTGCATGAAAACGCACATTTGAACCGATTTGGTTCTGTGATTCTGGTCATTGCTGCAGTAGCGCCATTATTGGGACTGTTAGGTACGGTGACCGGTATGATCA
>NW_017817764.1:0-227 GCF_001891065.2 Hippocampus comes
CGAGCCTAATTAAATATATCAACAGTCGCTGGCATTAATTCAGCAGGAGCAACAACATTAGTACATTCTGCATGATGTTATAACGATAGCGGCCCAATTTTATGAGTGAGGGAGGAGTGAGGAGGGAGGGATGGAGGGAGAGAGGAGTGAATGAGCGAGGGAAGGAGGTAGGAGTGGTAGGAGTAGTGAGTGAGTGAGGGAGAAGGATAGAGTGAGGGATGGAAGGA
>NW_017817765.1:0-227 GCF_001891065.2 Hippocampus comes
CGCAATCGCGTGTCAAGCGGAACACGAAGCCGTCGCGAATGTCGTCGGGAGATATTTTTCACAGGGAGTGAGTGCCGCTGCCACATTGTCTACTTTCATACGCGCATCTTTGCTCGGTGAGGCGACCCGAACACAAAGCAAGAGTCACGAACAACAAGAAGCAGAGCTGACGGAACCAGGACCAGACGCGTCGCGTCTCACCATTGCACCATTCGGTCGAGCGTGCG
>NW_017817766.1:0-227 GCF_001891065.2 Hippocampus comes
CGCATAAAATCAGCAGAGTTGAGCTTGAGCGAAATTGGAAAATTTGCTCCAACAGATTTGCGTACTTTTTGCAAAATCGTTCGCAACAAACGGCTGCGATTCTCAAGGCTTCCACCCCAACGATCTTTTCGCAAATTGGTACGTGGTGAAAGGAACTGACTCAACAAATAACCATGTGCTGCATGGATTTGGACACCCGTAAATCCTGTCATCTGGCAAACTTCAGC
>NW_017817767.1:0-227 GCF_001891065.2 Hippocampus comes
CGAGATCGAGGATGTCGTTTTCAAGATAGACCATTGCCGGGAGGCGTGGGACTTGATCCCGCGTTTCGATCATTTCCAGCACACTGTCGTCCGTAACCGTGATGCCAACCACGTCGCTAATGGGGACTCCATTCTGGTTCGTTGTTGTCACGGTCAGTTTCGCCTTACCGCCCGGAACGTACTCGGCTGAATCGGCTTCGATAGCGACGCTCATCCCATGTTTCGGC
>NW_017817768.1:0-227 GCF_001891065.2 Hippocampus comes
CGATGTGAAGTAATGTGTTTGAGTTGGTTTCACGGGTCACGGTGCCCCGGTGCAGCAACTAGAATCGTTCTTTTGATGATTGATGTTTCAAAATCCCAAAGAATTATTCACCGGAGGTCAGAGAAAAGAGCAAAACATTGTTCCATTTGAACAGTGATGTACATTTTGACCTGCATTTCTTCCTACCTCAATCGCATTTGCAAATTCAACAATATTTACAAAATTCA
>NW_017817769.1:0-227 GCF_001891065.2 Hippocampus comes
CGCCAACGAATCTCATCTGCGGGCACCGCACCCGTGCGCGCCTAACATGCGGTGCGGGAACAAAATCGGGCCGATACCGGTTCTACCCCGCATCCACGGAGAAACCGACGATGAAGCATCTGATTTTGCCCGCCCTTGTGTCTGCCCTGCTGCTCACGCTCGCCGCCTGCAACAGCGACCAGGCGCGTTACGACGACAGCGCCCGCGCCTTCGACCCCGCGCAGGCC
>NW_017817770.1:0-227 GCF_001891065.2 Hippocampus comes
CGCCAGGTGCTCGGCCTCGAAAAACCCTTCGCCCAGCCCCCGCTCACCCTCCAGCCGGAGCAGCGCCCGGCGGTACAGCCCCGCGCCCACCGGCGGCTCGACCGTGTGCGCGATGTACTCGGCCAGACCCTCGTTGATCCAGCTGGGCACGTGCTCGGGCGAGCGGAAGCGGTGCAGGTAGCCGTGCACGAACTCGTGGACGATGACATGCGCCGTCTGGCGGGCCG
>NW_017817771.1:0-227 GCF_001891065.2 Hippocampus comes
CGCCTGTAATATTCCCGCCCATTACAATGATATCCGCTGGGAATTTTTTTAACCAGGGTGAGAAAAATTCACCTAAATGTTTGCCAAATTGTTCAAAAATGATTTTAACGGAAGCATCATTTCTGGCAAGATCTGCGATTGGTTTGACTCCAGGCATTTTTTTCCCAGTCAACTTTTCATAAGCATTGATAAACCAACGTGTAGAAAAATAATCATCTGCAATACCC
>NW_017817772.1:0-227 GCF_001891065.2 Hippocampus comes
CGCCGACGCGACAAGTGTCGTCGTGTCAGGAAGATCGTGCCCGGCGCTGAGCGCGGCCGAGCTGGGCTTCCCGCTCGTGTGCCCGTCGTGGCCGTGCGTCGCGCTCAGTCCTCCGCCGAGAACGATCGCGACCAGAAACAGCCAGGCAGCCGGGACCCTGCGATGTCGGAACCTCTGCATTGGCGACGACCCTAGCAGAGAAGGAACCCGGAAAACAGGGGCACTCC
>NW_017817773.1:0-227 GCF_001891065.2 Hippocampus comes
CGCTTCTACGTGCCCGTGGTGGCCCTGGTCGTGCTCGCCGGGTTTCTGTACGCGGGCCTGAAGCGGGGGGACCCCGGCGAGCTGCCGTCGCCCTTTATCGGCAAGCCGGCACCCGCATTCACGTTGCCGTCGCTCTACGACGAGACGGTCACCTTCAGCCAGGCGGACCTAACGGGTCGCGTGGCCCTCGTGAACGTGTGGGGCACCTGGTGTCCTGGCTGTCAGAC
>NW_017817774.1:0-227 GCF_001891065.2 Hippocampus comes
CGCTTTAGATACGCCAATGTTTGGATCGAAAATCTAGACACACCTCGAGCTTCGCCCTTCAACCTTAAAGATATCTTCGGAACTGCTTTACATTTAGTGCGCTCGAATGCCGTCTCCTCAAACGTCCCCGAAACCCATCTCCTCTCTCTCCAGGGTATCGCTCAGTTTGATCGTCACGGAAACAAATTCCGATTTCAATCGATCATGGCGATTGATGGATCATACAC
>NW_017817775.1:0-227 GCF_001891065.2 Hippocampus comes
CGCGAGAACGCGATCTGGTCATGGCTATGATTGTGGATCGAATTCTCTCGCCCGGATCAAAGCTCGGCTGTGCCAATGGGCTCGCGCCGGAAACAGCGCAGAACACTCTCGGCGATGAACTCAACCTTGACGCCGTTGATGTGCACGAACTTTACGACGCCATGGACTGACTGCTGAAACGCCAACGGCGAATCGAAAACAAACTGGCAAAGAAGCATCTGGCCGAC
>NW_017817777.1:0-227 GCF_001891065.2 Hippocampus comes
CGCGGCCCGGGTCCTGCCCGGCAGGATCGACCGGGCCGAACCGCGACCGCGTGGCGAACTGACCGCAGCCCATGTCATCCTGCTGGGGCTGGTCCGTGCGAACGGCACCGACCTGTTCGAGCTGGCCCGCGCGATGCCCGTGCCGACTGATACCGATGCAAAGGACCTGGTGCTCCTGCTTAAGGCGCGATGGGCGGTCCCGCTTGATGAGGCGCAGTGGGCGCGCA
>NW_017817778.1:0-227 GCF_001891065.2 Hippocampus comes
CGTATTCTTGTATTTACCGAACCTGCGGAAGGCGATTGTGGAATGAATTCAAAATTGGTATCGTTTCCTTCGATTCGTAATTGTACGGAAGCCGTCATAAAAGGTTGACTTCCAGGGATAATGGCAGGAGACAGGGCAATGGTTTGTTCACCGGTTCCATCAGGTGTTACACGAACACCCTGTGTACCTTCAAAAGCCCCATCTGCTGAGACATTAAAACTTGGACC
>NW_017817779.1:0-227 GCF_001891065.2 Hippocampus comes
CGTCCAACAAGAAATGGGGTGCGCCGTCTTGGCCAATTTGGCCGCCTCGCCGGCCAATCGCGATGGGATTCCCGCCACATCGGGCGTCGAAGTCCTCTTGACCGCCATGAAGCATTACCTACAGAATGCAGGCATTCAAGCGGAAGGATGTCGGGCCTTTGCGGAACTCGCCAAGCGACATCATGAAAATTCGCACTTGATTGCCGCCAAGGGGGGTGTACGGGCCG
>NW_017817780.1:0-227 GCF_001891065.2 Hippocampus comes
CGTCAATTTCGTTCAGCTCTCGCAAGACAATTCTCAGCCTTTCTTCACTGTTTCGTGTCAACAGTATCTTTCTTCGAATATCGTTATTCATATCGACGAGCTCTGCTGCCATGATGGCAACGGAGAACCGTCGGTCTTGCGGCTCAATATCATCCACGAGGCTAGACTGAAAGACTTCCCAAACGGCAGCCATTTCCTCCGCATGCGCCAACTCGATCATGGCAGGA
>NW_017817781.1:0-227 GCF_001891065.2 Hippocampus comes
CGTCGACTCGGCCGAGCACGCCGTCGAGGCCTTCAAGAAGCTGCAGAAAGAAGGGGCGATGTCCGGGGGGCTGGCGGTCGTCAAGGCCCAGGTCCACGCCGGGGGCCGGGGCAAGGGTGGCGGGGTGAAGCTCGTCAAGACCGCCGAGGCGTGCAAGGAGGCGGCCTGGAACATCCTCAGCAAGCCGCTGGTGACGCCGCAGACCCCCCCGGAAGGTGTCCCTGTCA
>NW_017817783.1:0-227 GCF_001891065.2 Hippocampus comes
CGGAATGCACTTAAGCGAGCAGGAGATCTGGATCGAGGATGAACAAGGCGAACGTCGCTGCCTCCGCATACGCATGGATTTTGTGATCGACAATGGCAGTGTGACGCGCCTTTGGATTGCAGCTATCGATGCGACCCAAGAGCGGGAGCTCGGACGCCAGCTCGAGCAGGCACAAAAGCTTGAAGGCCTAGGACTGCTGGCCGGCGGGATTGCCCACGACTTCAATA
>NW_017817784.1:0-227 GCF_001891065.2 Hippocampus comes
CGGATCCCTGATCCGGAAATCCGCCGACAGATCGACGATCTTCAAATCCGGCGGCAGACCCGCGATCACCTCGGCGCTCGTTCCATGCGGCAAGGCGCAAAACACCAGCTCCACGCGCCGGAAATCGATCTCCTCGATCCGCTGCAACACCGGCAGGTCCAGATGCCGCAGATGCGGGAACACGTCGGCCATCACCTGGCCCGCCTTGCGCTCGCCCGATAGCGCCA
>NW_017817785.1:0-227 GCF_001891065.2 Hippocampus comes
CGGATGTGCGCAGGCACGCGTGAAGATGGCAGCGTGCTTGCCCCGAATGACCCCCATTGGGCAGAGCTGACCGAGACCGCCCAAAAGGCAAAAGAGATCCCACTGCTTTGGCTGGAACAACGCGGCTATTACGCCGATCTGGCTGAAGATGCACGCTTCGCCCAAGCCTTTGCCACCGCGCTGGAGCACATCTGGTCTGAAGGCACACAAGCCGCGGTTGAGCACTA
>NW_017817786.1:0-227 GCF_001891065.2 Hippocampus comes
CGGATGGTAACGGCTTCCTGGCCATTGGTCTGGCCAGTGAAAGTATTGATATACAGACCTTCGGGATCAAGCCCCGCAACACCAGGAGCTGGTGGCGGCCCAGGGAAATTGATACTCCAGCCAATATCCTCAAATAAATTCAGCGTTAGATCGACCTGATCAAATACTGTGCTGGAAAAGGGCTGCATCAGAAGATTTGGAAACGCAGCAGCCGACCAGTGCGATAC
>NW_017817787.1:0-227 GCF_001891065.2 Hippocampus comes
CGGCCCCAGCGCGACGGCCAGCCCCTCGACATGAAGGCGGGCGAATTCGCGCAGCCTTTCATCCTGAAGCCGCCCCAATGTGGACAGAACCTGTTGCGAGGCCACCAGGCCCAGAACGATCATCAAGGCCGCGGTCGCCACCGCGACCCGGACCGTGATCGGCCATGTTCCGAAACGGCCCAAGCCCGTCACCCTCCGGTCAGCAGGGCCATGCGGGCCGCGATCCC
>NW_017817788.1:0-227 GCF_001891065.2 Hippocampus comes
CGGGTAAGGAAATTACATTGGCCTACTGGACACCTGGGCATTTCATCGGGGGGCCGGAAGTCTTTGGTGGCGGCCTCCATGTTTGGTCGGCAACGGCCATGGAACCGTCGCGGTTGTCATATCTTCCTGGCGCCAAAATTCGATATCTGGCTGAAACGGTCCCAGCAGTGGCACTTGCCATTATCGACGGATTGGTTGCCAAAGGGCGCTGCTACTCTGCGCTGGCC
>NW_017817790.1:0-227 GCF_001891065.2 Hippocampus comes
CGGGGACACGAGTGCCTGCGTGAGTGGCACGGTGTTGGCAACACCATTCGCCGGGTGTGATGACGTCAGGGTTGTGCCCTGACCCGCTGGAGGCTGCCGTGCCGTACTGTTACAGGTTGAACTCGCTCTGTGCCGGTCTGGGCGTGCTGGCGCTGGCCATGACGTCAGTATCCTTAGCGCAGAGCCCTGAGCCGACCGAGGTGCCCGAGTATCTCTTCAAGGGGGCC
>NW_017817791.1:0-227 GCF_001891065.2 Hippocampus comes
CGGCGTCGTCGTCCAACGCTCCAGCGGCAATTGCCGCGACCCCAGATAAACCGGCGTGTACATCGTGATATGCGCCAGCATGTCGCTTTCGCTTTTCTTGGCATCCAGATCGATGTCGGAGAACAGCACCCGTTCATCGGTGATCTGGCCCGACGTGTCCATCTCGCCGATATAGCGCGCGGTCGACTGCATCCGAAAGGCCGATGTGGTCACCTTGAAATTCGGGA
>NW_017817792.1:0-227 GCF_001891065.2 Hippocampus comes
CGGGGAGTCGTGTGTCGGTGTCAGCGAAACCCGCTGCGCGTCGCAGTGCTTGGGCGAACTCGAGCGCGCTGAGAAAACGATCGTCTCGCTTTTTTGCCATCGCGCGCTGCAGGACTGCGTCAACTTCGGCACCGAGTTTGCCCGCGACCGAAGCTGGTTGAGTCTTGGCGTGTGCAAGTGCGAGTTCCTGCACTGATGCGCCACGGAACGGACGATCACCAGTGAGA
>NW_017817793.1:0-227 GCF_001891065.2 Hippocampus comes
AGTGTGAATATCTGTGCCGTCACCAACCCGACAACATCCTCATCATCATCATCATCATCACCTGAAGTATTTTTCTTCCTACTTTTATCCACTCTGCCGGTGACAGCAGCGTCGCATAAGCAAAGAGCGGCGTTTAACGTCCCGGGGGAAGCTTTGACACTCGATCTCATACACGAAGCTGCTCACCGAGCAGCGCTGGAAGTATGTTTACTTCTGGAAAAAAAAAA
>NW_017817794.1:0-227 GCF_001891065.2 Hippocampus comes
TAAAAGATATGGAATGCTATATACCTAAAAGACAAGTCCATTCATTAAGCATCTTATTACAGGGATAAGAATGATGGACTAATCTATGCCTTTAGCCTTCTAAGAAGCTTTAAAAAGCAAGTAATCTAAGCAGTTTGTCTTCGAATCGTTGTTTCGGTAAAAAATTTATTTCTAAGTCGGCATCAAATGGAACCGGGGTATCTAAACTACCTTCACGCATCACTGGC
>NW_017817795.1:0-227 GCF_001891065.2 Hippocampus comes
TAAATGAAGCGGAAAAACGTTTAAACGAAGCTAGAAAACAACTAAATCAAGCTAATCTTGTTATTAGCGAAATTAAAAATGAGACTGTAGCAACGAAAAAAGTTTTGTTAGAATCTGAAGCTTTCAATACAAAAAAAGAATTGAAAATTCGTTTTGATCGAGCATTAGCAACTTTCAGAGCAAAAGAACAACAAATATTTTTAGAAGTTAAAAATCAAATTATCTTA
>NW_017817796.1:0-227 GCF_001891065.2 Hippocampus comes
TACTGCCCCAGCGGCCGGAAACGGAGCCTGCGGAGCTCCTGCTCCCCGGAGGTAGCGACGCACGCGTCGACGAGCGCGCCGAGCTCGAGGCGCGACCGGTGTACGTCGACTCGGCGACGCGACGGCTGACGGTCGACGTCGTCGACGAACGCGGCGCCGCGGTGCCGCAGGCGACGGTCGCGATCGAGCGTGGCACTCCGCCGACCGAGCGCGTCGAACGATCGAGC
>NW_017817797.1:0-227 GCF_001891065.2 Hippocampus comes
TACGTGGTGGCCTGCGGAGACAGATTCATTGATCCCGAGTCGCTCACTGTAGACCCGCTCGTTTCTGACGCCTCGACTGCCGGCCTTACAACATGCTTCGGTCCCACGGATGCGGCACCGGCCGCATTTAGACTTGGCGATTCCGCCAACGTGACGATTGCGTCCAGCTCTACACCGAGCTTCGCCGTCGCGAACGGTTCTGTGCGACTGATGTCACGCGGGGTGGC
>NW_017817798.1:0-227 GCF_001891065.2 Hippocampus comes
TATCTCGGCAAGTTTATGTCTGTTGCTGACAAGTAAGGTGTCATCAGAACTGTATGCACCATACGCATCTAGTGATACATATACTTTTTGTCACATCAAGTTATTTGTGGAGTTAGTAATTTTGCACCCACAGTTGGGAATCTTTGATGTTACATAACTCGACGAGATTACATCCATTGGTTGAATGCAAGGTGTTTCCAGAAACTAGTTCAAATGCCACACACAAC
>NW_017817799.1:0-227 GCF_001891065.2 Hippocampus comes
TAAAAACATTTTTAAATTTCATATGCATTTCAATTGGCAGCAAGTATACGGTACACCGATTTTCGGCCCCTATGCTCCACTACTCTTAAAAGTTGAACGCATATTTGCATGCAGATTTTCATACCTTTTTAGTGTTTATCACTGAAAGGAAATGATGTCTTACTGAAAGGCTCCTTGAATGATGCGTCTGCTAAAGCTGGTCTCGTGTAAATGAATTCATCCCCGAC
>NW_017817800.1:0-227 GCF_001891065.2 Hippocampus comes
TCAACGAGTTGCTCGAACTCGCTCAGTCGCACGGCGACGCGGCACGTGGGTTGAAGAGGTTCACTGACTCGCGGACGGCGTGCTTCAACTGTCACCGCATCGGAGAGCATGGCGGTCTCGTCGGCCCGGCGCTTACCGAACTCGGCAAGCAGCGCAAGCCGGCGGAAGTGGTTGAGTCACTCCTTTGGCCGAAGCGGAAGGTTGAGAAGAAGTTCGAGGCTCACCTC
>NW_017817801.1:0-227 GCF_001891065.2 Hippocampus comes
TCAATATCGGATTATATGAATATTTAAATAAGGCTTACGACAAATCTGAAATGGCTTATCTGGAACTCCTAGAACTAAAACCAGATGATTACCATGCCTGCTCAAAATTAATCCAGGTGTATTATGCCCAAAAAGCTTATGAAGAAGCCGAACCATTGAAAGAAGAATTATATCAGGCCTATAAGAAGGACGCGTTGACGGGGCGACTTAAAACCATGTTTTGTTAC
>NW_017817802.1:0-227 GCF_001891065.2 Hippocampus comes
TCACGGGACTCAACCGGGAAGCTGCAGGTAAGGTTCTTGCAGAAAACGGTGGTGTATTGAGGAAAGCCATAGACAAGACGCGGGGCTCAATCCGCGCAGGACTGACGGATTAGATTTTCTAATCGTTCCACATAGGGAGATCGCATAATGTCAAAGATGATTACCAAGTCTCTTGAGGCACTCGGCCTGGCCGTAATACTGAGCACGACGGCGTTGAGTGGCGCGGC
>NW_017817804.1:0-227 GCF_001891065.2 Hippocampus comes
TCATTGACCCAAACCATACCACTTTCGCCAAGTTGGCGACCGCCTCGCAAGCCTGTGTCCGAATTGTCCCGAGGTCCTGACATGAACGAACCTGTACAGGAAAGACGCATCACCTGGACCAAGGACAATGCGCATCTGCTGGCCGGGTACCGCGATGAGCCACGGGTCGACCTGGGTGCTGTGATCCGGGCAGTGCGCAGGCAGATGCCGCTGGTCCTGATTTCCGC
>NW_017817806.1:0-227 GCF_001891065.2 Hippocampus comes
TCCAATAAAATAGCTAACCTTTTGGTAGTATAATAGGGCGTAGAAATCTTTAAAACATAAGTACCTTTTAAGGCGGTTTGTAAGTAAAATTCTCCAGAAGAATTGGTTAAACTTTCTTGCGTAGTACCTTCAATAGAAACAGTTACTTTTTCTAAAGGTTCTCCTGTAGATTTTTTTACTACTTTGCCTTTTATACTTGTTAATTCTTGCGCATATGCCAATGATGC
>NW_017817807.1:0-227 GCF_001891065.2 Hippocampus comes
TCCACTCCATTTATTCTTCTTGGGGCGGTTTGGAGCATTCTCTGGCTTGGACCAACACTCATTGGTGTCGTGACCATTGCGCTTGCAGATGTTGCACCACTTATCACTGCGTGATTTCTTCGTGGGCGTCTCCGTTTTGTCTTTCTGGGTTTTGTGCTTGCTTCTTTTGTCCTTCTGTTTAGAAGACTCATGTTTTCCATTTAGCTGGTTCTGGATCGCGGTTCGCA
>NW_017817808.1:0-227 GCF_001891065.2 Hippocampus comes
TCCCGCGCCGCGGTGCAGGCCGTGGCGATCCGCCGCTGGGCTGTGACCTCATCAACCTCCTTCATCAGCGCCGCCGACTCGATGATCACCTTGACCACCACGCTCGGCAGCACGCCCCGCACCCCCTTGACCAGCTCGGTGTACTCCGCCCGGGCCGCGCCGACATCTTCCGCGAAGAGGTGCGGCAGGTGCGCGACAAAGTCCACCTCGTCCGCGCCGTCCTTCAC
>NW_017817809.1:0-227 GCF_001891065.2 Hippocampus comes
CGTATGGGCCTTCCAGGCAAGACAGAGGAAGGCTGGAAGACCCCCCGGGTAGAACTGTTCGAGTCCTTCTACCCGAACTACGCTGACCTGATTCGCGGCCCGCGGGGCGGCCTGAAGGATGGGCGTCTGGACGCCGCCCTGATTGCCCACTACTATCGGACCAGAGGGGCGACCGGAATGCGGTCCCTCGTAAAACAGTTCGGCCGGGACAGTGTCCAAGCCCAGGC
>NW_017817810.1:0-227 GCF_001891065.2 Hippocampus comes
CTGGTCCGTGCTATTCACAATACCATTGCATTTGGTTATGTGAGTGCATTGTCCTGTTTTTTGTTCTTTGGCGCTATATCGGGATTACTCTTTAAATATCCTTCTACAAGGTTTGGTTGGATTTCCCTTAGTCTGATGATAATACTATACATCATATATTTTGGAATTGGAATTAATTTGTCCATTGAGCGGTTCATAACAGTGATATCATAAACCTAACGCCCTAC
>NW_017817812.1:0-227 GCF_001891065.2 Hippocampus comes
AAAAAAAAAAAATCCCCTCGGTCATTTTTCTACGTATTTTACGGTAATGGCGGCTGGAGGAGGAGTTGGGAGCTACTTGTTGTGAGGGCGAAGAAGGAGGCGGCTCATTCAATACAAGAGTCGAACTGGCGTGTAGGCGAACATTTGGACTTTTCCCGTTCGGACGGTCCCACGCCAGCATGTGTGCTGCGTGTTGAAGAAAGAGGACAAATAAGAAACCGAAGCGA
>NW_017817813.1:0-227 GCF_001891065.2 Hippocampus comes
TCTAACTCCAGCGGCAACAAGAGAAGATTCGTCCAGCTTACTCCCTGCTGGTAACGTAGCTGCAGCGTAAGCCACACCAACCAACAGATGCTCAGCCAAAACGGAACTTGGCGCCATCCTTGATTTTACCGCTGTTTCTGTTCTCCAGTCATCAATTCCCGTAAACAGACCTTGGAGTTCAGCCACACGAGCTTTGTTCCCTCCTTTCCTTGCTACTTCGATATGCC
>NW_017817815.1:0-227 GCF_001891065.2 Hippocampus comes
TCTCTTACGCAAAGGGGCTGGCCATTCTTGCCAACTTTTCCCCTGCTTCTCTTTGATGGTCATATAGAGAGCGTAATCTTCTAGCCAATGGGCGTTGAGTTCGCAGAAGCTGAGGTACTGCTCTTTCTGCTCTGTGCTGGCGCGCTCATCGAATTTGCCAGCTATCTCATACAAGATGGGGCGTTTGACCTCGTAAAGATTGCAGTAGTCTACCTTGGCATCATCGC
>NW_017817816.1:0-227 GCF_001891065.2 Hippocampus comes
TCTTCTTTTCATATTCCTCGATGGCTAAAACTGCAATTCTTTGAATTTCGCTTAAGGGTTCGTTTAAACGAAATGCTTCCTTTTCATCAATCCAATAATAAGAATCCAGAACCTCGGTACTTTTTTTGCTTAAATCGCCATAAAGATTAGCATAAGAGTCATCTTTGCCAATGAGTGTGATGATTTCCTGGCATTCTGCCATTGCCTTTACCAAATCCTTATTCCCA
>NW_017817817.1:0-227 GCF_001891065.2 Hippocampus comes
TCTTTTAGTATATAGTACGGGTAGAGGTGTCAATGGCTTTACGCTAGACCCCACAATTGGAGAATTTTGCCTTTCTCATACGGATATTAAGATTCCAGATAGAGGAAACTATTACTCCGTAAACCAAGGTTACTATTTGAAGTTTGATGTGGAGATGCGCCGCTATATTGATCAGTGTTCTGATATGAATCTTCGTCTCCGCTATATTGGCTCTATGGTATCGGACA
>NW_017817818.1:0-227 GCF_001891065.2 Hippocampus comes
TCTGAAGCCTGTGCAAATAAAAGTTCCTTGTTTGCAATAATTACTTGTCGCGTCAGCGATAAATTAAATTTGCTTCAATTATCTGTAAAAACCCTGATTTTATGGGCTTGTGAAGAGTATTGGAAAGGTGGTTTAAAAAGAGTGGGGGTTAAACCATTAATCAAGCAAATTTCACCAGACAAAAAGGTATTTGAATTGGAGGGTATAAAATCCAGTTTTTACACGCC
>NW_017817819.1:0-227 GCF_001891065.2 Hippocampus comes
TCTGCATTTTCTTCGACAGTTCTGCGAACACCTTCAGCGTGGCAGCCGATCGTCGATCATCAAAGTGAATCAGGATGTCGTCAACGATGAGTGGCATCGCTTCGGATTTTCGCAATCGGTTCTCAATGTAGGCCAGCCGCAATGCCAGATAGAGTTGATTCCGCGTCCCGTCGCTCATGCCTGACACGGCGATTGTTGAGCCATCCGGACGCTGACCAACGATGGTC
>NW_017817821.1:0-227 GCF_001891065.2 Hippocampus comes
TCTCGCTCGGTCTTTTCTCAACACGCCCTTGAGCAAGGAATTACCGCTGCGAAGCTCATCGTCACGGGTCGTCAGCATTGGACGTCACCGTGGTCTCATTACATTTGCATCGATCGGTGATACGGTCTTTATAAATCTCGCTCCAGCCTTATATAAGTCGTCATTATCACACGTCGGAGATAACGGACAACAGACCACTGGAACGACGATACAAAAAAAAAAAAAAA
>NW_017817822.1:0-227 GCF_001891065.2 Hippocampus comes
TCGATAGTTTGTTTTTTTTGCTTCGCAAGTTTTTCGATGTGGCGTTGAATAAGTTCATCCCCGATGACTCGACGCTTATTTTGATAGTATTGGAGTTCAAGCTCATAGAGAGCTTGCCGAACCGCTGGTTTCAGCTCTTTATCGAAGTAGTCCTTGCCATCGTAGTTGAAGAGAGCTTTTTGATCTTTGGATTTCGCGGAGCTAAAGCCAAAGATAGCCCAAAGTAA
>NW_017817823.1:0-227 GCF_001891065.2 Hippocampus comes
TCGCTCTGGTCCTGGCGCTTGCCCGCTACTATCAATGGCTGCCGCAGCGGTATTTGTCCCATCCGCTGGCGCTCATTCTGCCGCTCGCGATGATTGCGGCCCCTCTGATGCTGGTACTGATGCAGCCGGATCTCGGAACGGCGCTCCTCTTCGCCGCTGTAGGCGCCGGCATGATATTTCTGGCCGGTGTTACCTGGGTCTATTTCGTCGCCGGCGGGACGGCTGTC
>NW_017817824.1:0-227 GCF_001891065.2 Hippocampus comes
TCGTCACCGTCAACTTCGACGCCGCCGGCCTGGGCAGCATCATCGACTACATCCGCGACACCACCGGCGCCAACATCGCCGTCAACTGGCCCGCCCTCGAGCTGGTGGGGATCGACCAGGACTCGCTGATCTCGATCACCCTGGCCCGCGTCCCCGCGGACCGGCTGCTCCAGCTCGTCCTGGACCAGGCCAGCGCCGAGAACTTCGACGACGACAAGGCCGGCTAC
>NW_017817826.1:0-227 GCF_001891065.2 Hippocampus comes
TTACCAAATTAATTCAGACAATAATTGGAAGCAATGCTTCTTCCTGAACGCAGTCGAAGGATCTAGTGATGTTGTTGATCTTCGATTTGCTTCAATCTTAGATCCTTTGACTGCGCTCAGGATGGCAATTTGCTTCTTTCATTGACAATTCTTGTCAGAAATTTCAGCTCAGAACTTTCCTATTCCTTATACAACCCAAACCCACCATCTAGCTTCAGCGCTTTCAA
>NW_017817827.1:0-227 GCF_001891065.2 Hippocampus comes
TTACGCACACGTTCCATGAACGCATTCAATTCAGTTTCAATCGCTTTTTGCATTTCAGCACGCCTTGGTAGAGATTTCGATTGGAAGCGTACAACATCGTTTCGAAATTCTATTCCGTTTTCGGCGGTTACCGGAACCCCAATCGGCAAACTATTGCGACATCAATCGACTCAACAACTTCCTGCCGCGACGGCGCCGAGAGTAAACCGTGTTCTCAGCGACGCCCA
>NW_017817830.1:0-227 GCF_001891065.2 Hippocampus comes
TTCATTGATTTAGATGATGCAATTGAGGCAAAGGCGAATCTAACAATTCGAGAAATATTTGAGCAATTTGGGCAGGCCCATTTCAGAAAATTAGAACAATTAACGCTTCTTGGTTTAGGGAAAGAATCAAATACCGTAATAGCTTGTGGTGGCGGAACCCCCTGTTTTCACAATAATATGGCCTGGATCAATGAAAATGGAATGTCCGTTTATTTAAAGACGCCCCC
>NW_017817832.1:0-227 GCF_001891065.2 Hippocampus comes
CGTTGCCGAGCACATCCGCGGCCTGCTCCATCTGTTGCATGGCCTCGGGCAGCTTGGCGCTGACGTCCTCCGGCAGCACCGTGAGCAACACGCCCGCGACGCGTTCGCCATAAGGGATCAGCACCGAGTCGTCCCACCAGCTCTCCTGCGGCAGCTCCAGCGCGTTGGCGAAGATCACCAGCACGCCCACCACCAGCACGCCGCGCGCGAACCCGAAGGCCATCCCG
>NW_017817833.1:0-227 GCF_001891065.2 Hippocampus comes
TTCGTCGTACTCGTTGAAGACGGATTCAAAGACAAGTTGCCCGTTGGAGCGGACGGCTGACGGGTTGTAGAGGCTTTCGGTGTGGATCGCTCCAATGTGCAGTCCCAGGAAATCCGGGTCACCGTAGAGGAGTTCTGTCGTATTGCCGAACGGGCCGAGGACGACGGATGGTCTGCCGACGGCATCGAAGATGTTGCGAGTGACGTTGCCGTGGACATCCACAGTAC
>NW_017817834.1:0-227 GCF_001891065.2 Hippocampus comes
TTCGGGTCCCCTTCGGCGGTCAGGGCGTAAACCCCATCCGCCAGTACCTCCAGCGTTTCGGTCTTTTCTGTGAGGTCTGCCGAGGAAGCAAAGGGTTTGGCCATCGTGTGCACTCCAAGTTAAGCTTCGTGATCAGCAGCAATATAAACGTTGCATTCGCAACAATCAATTCATGACCTTCGATCTCGAGGACTTTCTGCCCTACCGCCTGTACCAGGCGGCGGAGC
>NW_017817835.1:0-227 GCF_001891065.2 Hippocampus comes
TTTAGAGTGAGTCTCACCTCTGACAGTAAAACGGTCTGATTTCTTAAAGTCTTAAAATATAGTTAATTAGCTTTCAAACTTTCAGGAATATCAATAGGCAGTACTACATTAGGTACAATAATTCCATTACCTTTCATCACAGTAACAACCACTCTACGGTTAAACTGTCGGCCCGCTGGACTATCATGGCCATTTAACTCATTTTTAGCAATCGGAGAAGTCTCCCC
>NW_017817836.1:0-227 GCF_001891065.2 Hippocampus comes
TTTCCAACACCAGGAATATCCGTCAACGGCATATCCAATAATTTATATGGAAGGTCTTTTAATTCGAGCACAGTCAGCCCGTCCGGCTTCACCCATTCCGCCGCTAGCTTGGCCAGCAACCGACTTGACGCCAACCCAATTGATGCACGCAATGCCGACCCTACATTTTCTGAAATGCCTTGTTTTATTCGCTTCGCAATTTTTATTGCCGCAGGCGCATTGCGTTC
>NW_017817837.1:0-227 GCF_001891065.2 Hippocampus comes
TTTTCAAAGTAGAGAGACATGGTTCATTCTCCTAATGGAAGGGCCCGCTGGACGTGGTATCAACACATTCTTGCCGGGCGGTGTTGAACAGAAACCAAGACAGGCGCATATTGTGAACTATCTGGATAGTTACTTCGAGGGGTGATGTGTGAAATCTAAAGTGATGAGTGCGCGGGACAGCGCGCGGCTGATCAAAAATGGTGCAGTAGTCGCTGTCAACTCGTCCA
>NW_017817839.1:0-227 GCF_001891065.2 Hippocampus comes
TTTTTTATAGCGAAAAAGATTTTTGATAAAGATTAAAATAGTTACTATTTAATGTGTGGATTTGTAGGTATTCATAACTATTCTAAGGCCCCAGTCGAAGAAGCTCTCTTGAAGCAGATGGCGGATCGTATTCATTATCGAGGACCAGATGCGGAGGGCATTTATACAGATAATAATATTGGCTTTTATCACAAACGCTTGTCGATTATCGATTTGGCAAGTGGGCA
>NW_017817840.1:0-227 GCF_001891065.2 Hippocampus comes
TTGAGGTGGTACACGTCCTTGAACCCGCGCTGCTTGAGGTACGCCGTCGCCTTCTCGCAGCGGATGCCCCCGGTGCAGAACATCGCGACCTTGGGGTGCGTGGCCGGGTCGAGATGCTCGTCGAGATAGTCGGGCAGCTCGCGGAACGATTCCGTGCCCGGGTCGACCGCGCCCTTGAACGTGCCCAGCGCGACCTCGTAGCGGTTGCGCGCATCGATGACCGCGAC
>NW_017817842.1:0-227 GCF_001891065.2 Hippocampus comes
TTCTAAGTTATTAAGGGTAGGGCGAGCGCTACCTGCACGGGTCCGCCACCAAGCTCGTCATCCAGCTGGGCGCTGAGGATAGCGCAAGCCCCAATTTCATCCTGGCTGGAGTCTATGCCCTGCCTGGGAAGAAGAACCACAATCATTACAGATAAAAAATGTGACTTGAATTACATGCGACCACACTCCTATAGCTTGGCAAATCAAGATGATGATGTTTTTTTTTT
>NW_017817843.1:0-227 GCF_001891065.2 Hippocampus comes
TTGTATGCAACGCCAATGGCAATTGTGAAAAAAATGAGGAAAAGTATGGCAAAAACCAGTTGACCCTGACTGAACATAGCGTTATTTTTACGCAAAACTAATGCAATCCAATAACAATGAAAAGCAAAATCAAAGCCGTTGAACTGTTTCATAACTCTTTTGGTTTAGGTGTTTTGAACACCCCAAAAGCCAATCTTGGGGAGCAAAAAAACAAATTGCGGTTCAAC
>NW_017817845.1:0-227 GCF_001891065.2 Hippocampus comes
TTGGTGATGCCGATGAACGGGGCGGTCACATACTCGTCGGCAGCCCAATCGTTTTCCCAGATGTGGTTGTCGATCAGGTAGCGGAACTGGTAGTTTTTGCCAGCTTCAAGTTCAACTGCAGCAGTGAACTCTTTTTTGCCAGCTTTCATTTTGGCGCCGTTTTCCCAGCTCCAGTTGTTGAAGTCTCCGAGGATACGGACTTCTTTGCCGCCGTTGACGGCTTCAAC
>NW_017817846.1:0-227 GCF_001891065.2 Hippocampus comes
TGATCAACGGTGCGGAGACCGACATCCAGAACGATGACACCTTCTCCCTGCTCGCACCGATCTCGCGTATCGGTGGCGGTGAGGTCCGCGTCGACAGCTCCTTCGCCCTCCCGGCGATCGCCTACGACGCCGACGATGAAGCCGGCGGCGGTCTGAGCTTCGGCGTCGTGCGCGCCGGCCGTACCACGGCCACCCGCGTGCGCAACCTCGCGGTGAAGAACATCTCC
>NW_017817847.1:0-227 GCF_001891065.2 Hippocampus comes
TGCATCACGGCACCGTCTTTCGAAGCCCTGCCAGCCTTTACGCCGGCAGCACGTTTCAGCTCATTCTGTGCGCCGGCCGTCGCCGCCATGATCTTCCAAGCCTGATCGGGGTCATTGGCCGCGATATTGCGCATGTCGACCCAGTCAACGCGCTCCGAAGTCTGGGCGCGATCTGGATCATGTGCGCAATAGGCGTGTAACCCCTTGAAGCTGCGACCTGCAGAGCC
>NW_017817849.1:0-227 GCF_001891065.2 Hippocampus comes
TGCTTGACCAAGCTGATATTGTTACACCAATATCCTTCAAGCCGCCTGAAGTTGTTGACAACGTATTGCCAAAGTTACCGTAATAAGAGCCATTAACTTCTGTGAAAGTTGGGTCGTTGTATCCGTCAACCGTGAAATCCCACACAGTTTCGCTTGCACTAGTAACAAAGGGTGCAGCAGCTAATATAATTGCTGTTAAAAACGTTTTAGCTGATTTCATCGTTCTC
>NW_017817850.1:0-227 GCF_001891065.2 Hippocampus comes
TGCGTGAACCGCCGCGGGCGCCGGCGTCGGCGCGGCGTAGGCGCGCGGTCAGGCCGCTCCAGGGGATCCCCTCGTCGCACAGCACGCGACCGCGGACGGCGCCGAAGGAGTCCGGGGGCGCGGGCGGGACGAAGACGAGCTCGACGCCCTGGGCCCCCACGGGGACCTCGACGTGGTCGGAGCTGCCGCCGCGGTTGGCGCGGGCGACGAGCTCGATCCGGCGGTAC
>NW_017817851.1:0-227 GCF_001891065.2 Hippocampus comes
TTGTGTCCGTGTAGTTCAGGGTGGCCTCCGGGTGAGCGCTTCTTGTGGGAAAATATGGAGGCCATAAATTCCCCTTCTGTTGTGTCTGTTGTTTATTTTTAGGCTTTGGCATTTCTTTGTCATTTTAATGTCTAATTTTGGATGGGGTTTGCACAGGGTGTATTTGGTCAAAATGTATTGGTTTTAGGGATACCGAAATATACCCCGCCCCCCCACAAAAAAAAAAA
>NW_017817852.1:0-227 GCF_001891065.2 Hippocampus comes
TGTAAACTGAAAGTGAATTAGTACTTGACCATTCACTGAAAGAAGAACTTTCAGTCATCCTTGCAGGGTAAGTTTTTTCCACCACACTTGGAAACAACAGAGCAAATTGTGGGCATCCTTCATAAACAAGTGAAGTAGCATTCATTGGTCAGCATGAAAATGACTCAAAATTACAAAGGAAATTTAGAAAGACACAATCTTGGCAGCAACAGATGACTGAATTGTTC
>NW_017817853.1:0-227 GCF_001891065.2 Hippocampus comes
TGTCGGTCTGCTCCGGCTCCATGGGTCGGCCGTTGGCGTCGATCGGCGCGGCGTACTTGCAGGGCTCGGGCATCTCGTCGCTGAGCGCCTGGAAGGTCGCGCGGTCGTCTTTCGTGAGCTTGGTCCAGTTGACCTTGTCGGACTGGTCTTCATTCATGACCCGGGGCCGGGCCTTGCCCTTGGCCTTGTGCAGATACCACTGCCCCGGATGCCCTGCCACGGCCACC
>NW_017817854.1:0-227 GCF_001891065.2 Hippocampus comes
TGTGCACCTAATAAGATTTAAAACTGCGAACTATGTGTCCCAAATAAGATTTAAAACTGCGAACTATGTGCCCCAAATAAGATTTAAGACTGCGAACTATGTGACCCAAATAAGATTTAAAACTGCAAACTTTGTGCCTCAAACAAGATTTAAAACTGCGAACTTTTAACTCCAAACAATGGGTGTAAACCTTTTTGACAAAAAAACCCACATAAAATCCATTTCCC
>NW_017817855.1:0-227 GCF_001891065.2 Hippocampus comes
TGTTGTCAGCGAGTTATCTCGTTTGGGAAGAAGTATGCTCGAATGTATGGAAATTCTGTCAATCGCTTTAGAAAAAGAAATCAGAATCTATGCAGTCAAAGGAAACTGGCAACTGGATAATAGTCTCCAAAGCAAAATAGTTGCAGTCGTTTTCTCAATGGCGGCAGAAATCGAAAGAGATTTAATTTCCCAAAGGACAAAAGAAGCTCTCAGATATAAAAAAGCAC
>NW_017817856.1:0-227 GCF_001891065.2 Hippocampus comes
TGGACACCGCGATCCCCGTGGAGCAACTCCAAGGCGGCACCTCGCAGTACGCGGGCATGTTCCTCGATCCGATCATTCTCGACGGCGATCCCGCGAGCTCGAACTTCCGCCTGACGCCGAGTGGGGCGGAACTCGAAGACACCGCGGGTTCCATGGTCAGCGAGAGTCGCAACGCGGTCGTGCGGGCGGCCTTGGGCATCGAAGCGGCCGAACTCCAGAGCCTTCAC
>NW_017817857.1:0-227 GCF_001891065.2 Hippocampus comes
TGGATTTCATCATCGCAAGTGCGCTGGTGCTGACCGCGCTATTCTGGGGCTTCCACAAGGGCAGCGCGTCCGCCCGCTGGACGGCTGTGACGCTGGTCTCGGCCGCCGCGCTCTATGCCCTGGTGGCCCATCTGCCGCAGGCCGAGTGGCGGGAGGTCGATGACGATTGGGTCGCCTTGGCGATCTGGGTCCTGATGGTTGTTGCGATGCTGGTCGATGCACGGGGC
>NW_017817858.1:0-227 GCF_001891065.2 Hippocampus comes
TGTACTGTCTTGCCATTTGAATGTGCGTGAGTTGAATTTTTATATCCACTGTAAATTAAGGGGCAAAAAAGAAAAAATAAATTACAAATGTTTAAATGCAAATGTATTGCGCTCATAAGTTAAATACAACTGAACTGCACCACAGTGATTCTTGTGCGTGCCACAAGAGGGAGCTTTGAGAATCCCTGAATGAAGGTGAAAATGACACGCAGTAAATAAATGTTTCC
>NW_017817859.1:0-227 GCF_001891065.2 Hippocampus comes
TGGCGGCGATGAACTGCCCCCCGAAACCTGGGCCGGATCGCCCGCTGTGGATGCGCTGAAACGCGACCATGACCTATCCGATCATGTCGATGTGCAGGGGTACACCATGCACCGCCTTGCCAGCCATCTTCGATCGCGGGGTGTTGTCCCTTGTGCCTGGGAAGAGGCCGCATTGGGCACTCAGGGCGGCATCGGCCATGACGCCATCCTGTTTTCGTGGACAGGGC
>NW_017817860.1:0-227 GCF_001891065.2 Hippocampus comes
TGGTGGAGACAGATTAGGAATAATGGCATAAAAATCATTTTCAGGCTGCGCATCAGGTGATATTTCAATTGGGCCATTGTCCCATAAACAAGGAATATTGCTGTCAAAAAACTGATTGTTTTCTAATGGGTTGTGCAATTCCTCAATGCTTACCTGGCTTCCTGTGGGTACGACAACGGTGTATTGCGCATTAAACTGAATTCTTTGGGGGTATGTCAAGGTTTCAC
>NW_017817861.1:0-227 GCF_001891065.2 Hippocampus comes
TGGAGCATCTGGAGAACCATTTCACGATGATTGATCATTTTTGTCGGCCGGTAACACTCTTGCGCTCGTGCAAATACATCACGACCTTCCCACGCTACTTTTTATTAATCACGTTCCCACGAGAGCGAACAGGTGAATAAAAAAAAAATAGCCAGAGCAAGAAGAGCGAGTGGAAAGTTTACAATATCATTTAAAAGGTCATTTGGTATTGGCACAAACAATTCTAC
>NW_017817864.1:0-227 GCF_001891065.2 Hippocampus comes
GAATTGGCCAACGTGACAGACAAGCACGTGAGCCTTGAGGAGCTTTATAAAGACCTAGACGACGGCCAGAGCAGCGATGACAAAGATTAACACGACTAGGGCCACAGCCAGTCGTCTTTTCGCTCAACAGGCACAGGAGTTGAGGAAGGAGCCTCCAGCCTCTTCCGTTTCCGCCCCCGAGCACATATTTTCAGGAACTTCTTACAGGACGAATCAGGGATCGGGAC
>NW_017817865.1:0-227 GCF_001891065.2 Hippocampus comes
GAAGCTCTGAAGGTAGGCTCTCAGAGTGTTGCGCAGTGTATTGATCGACACGAGAGACAAAGATGCTGTAGACACTCTTGAAGTTGTCCAACGAATCGCGTTGCTTAGCACCAGCCCAAACTGCGTCCCGAGCTCTGCAGTACTGATCCATGGTGAACACGAGCGTAACGTTGAGTGTGATGCCGCTGGCACACAGTGGCGCGAGGCAGTCCAATCCCGCTGGTGTC
>NW_017817866.1:0-227 GCF_001891065.2 Hippocampus comes
GAAGGTGCGGTCGACGGTGGACCCGGTGCGGACGTTGCGGAGCGTGGTACGGACGAAGGCGTGGCCCTTGCCGGGCTTGACGTGCTGGAACTCCTGCACCTGGACGAGGTCGCCGTCGAGATCGAGATGCATCCCGTTCTTGAGGTCGTTGGTGGTGATGGTGGGCATGGGAACTCCTCAGGCGGTCGGTTCGACGACGGGACGCTTCTCGGACTTCGTGAGCGCAC
>NW_017817867.1:0-227 GCF_001891065.2 Hippocampus comes
GACAACGACTTCGACGGGCTTTCTTCGCTTGACGATGCGCTGCTCGATCTGGCGCCAGCGAAGTTCGGTGAAAAGGAGACGAATCGGCGCGCTCAGTCGGCGGGGCGGCAGAACCGGAAAAGGAGGGCGGGGCGGTGAGTGAGCACGGCGTGTGGAACCTCTATGCCAATCATCGGCCGCCTGAGGGCAAGGCTCTCTACTGGTGGCGCGTCCCGTCAACAAACTAC
>NW_017817868.1:0-227 GCF_001891065.2 Hippocampus comes
GACATCATTCTCCTATTGACGTCCGATTTCACCAAACTCGTGCTGCTTGCCAACATCATCGCTTGGCCGGCTGCGTTTCTCTTAATGACCGAGTGGCTCAATCGTTTTGCCTATGCAGCACCGTTTGCCGAGTGGGCATGGCTGTTCTTGGCGAGCGCGCTGATTGCGCTTGCGGTTGCGTGGTTCACTATTGCCCTACAGGCCGGCCGCGCAGCTCGCGCTCGACC
>NW_017817870.1:0-227 GCF_001891065.2 Hippocampus comes
AAAAAAAAAAAACTTTGAATATAGAAAGCCAATAAACATAATAAAATGGAATATGAGAAATAAATCGATTTTTATAAAAGTCTAATTGAAGCAAAAATCATGTGTCTGGATGTGTGCCTTTAAGGGGCGCGGCCCAGCAAGTGATCTTAGCAGCCAGTCCACAATGACCACAATGTAGCCCAATGACATCGTCTGGATAGATTTGGGCGACAACCCAACTGGGGTGA
>NW_017817871.1:0-227 GCF_001891065.2 Hippocampus comes
GACCGTTCGTCAAGAATTGGCAATGCTTCAATGGCAGGGTGCTGGGCAAATGCGATCGCAAGCGGTCCAGACCGCGAGCCGGGACAAACAATTGCCATCGATAATCCTAAACGGTGGAGGGTCGCAACAAGGAGTGAGGTCCACAGGAGATTGACATTCCTGAAGTCAATGGACATAAACAGGTCCCTCAGGCAAAGCAGTTCCGCAATAGTGCCATAAAGTCGAGC
>NW_017817872.1:0-227 GCF_001891065.2 Hippocampus comes
GACGCCGGCCACCACTTCAATATTGAGCCGGCTCAAAGTCTCCATTACGTCGCTGGTGAATGGATCATCCGCCCCCACAATCACAACCTGCTCCACGTCCCTTTCACCCTCGCGCCTGATTGACTTGGCCGCGACAAAACCGCAAAGCTGCATCAATGTCCAGCATCCCGGAACAATACGAACTGGCCTATCGCTTCTATCAGTCACTTAAGGCTGCCGAGCAGATC
>NW_017817873.1:0-227 GCF_001891065.2 Hippocampus comes
GACGGCAACCAACGCGGAAGACTCGAAGCGCAGATCCGCGCCCTCGGACTTCAGGGCCAGTTCACAGTCACCGGTTTCGTCCCGCGCGAGGACGTGCCGCTGGCGCTCTCCTTGGCCGACGCCTTCGTCCTCACGTCGGAGCACGAGGAGTTCGGCAGCTCGACGCTGGAGGCGATGGCGGTCGGCGTTCCCGTCGTGGCCTCACGTGTGGGCGGCCTGACCGAGAC
>NW_017817874.1:0-227 GCF_001891065.2 Hippocampus comes
GATCAACCCATCGGGGCGCGTGCCCTGTCTGATCCTTCCCGATGGGCGCGTGATGGAGGATTCGGTCCTGATCTGCGATTACCTCGATGAGCTTGACGGTGCACCCGCGTTTGCGCGCCCGGCCGGGTCGGATCGCTGGGAGTTCGCCATGGCGGAGGCGCGTGCGCGGTCGCTGACGGACGGCCTCGCGGTGCTGGCTCGCGAGCGGTATCGGCCCGAAGAAGACC
>NW_017817875.1:0-227 GCF_001891065.2 Hippocampus comes
GATCATTGCTCCGTAAGCTGGACACTCTGCACTCGTATCGTCGCCCCTCCGAGCACCCCCGTGGCTCCGGTGAGGTCCGTGTCTTCGGCATTGTACGCAATCTGCGCGGTCAGGATGCCGGTGGTGGAATCAAGGGTTGTGCTCGCCACAGCGGACGGCGCGATCGGCTGCATCGCGGCTTCAAGCCAGGTTTCCAGTTCGGTGCGGGTGTCGATGGCGCCTGTCAC
>NW_017817876.1:0-227 GCF_001891065.2 Hippocampus comes
GAGAGAGTAGAATCGAGGCGAGGGTGGAGGTCGAGGTAATTCCTGGGTCATGTTTGCCTTGATGCATTGCGGGTCGTTTTTCAAAGCAGACACTCACTGAATATCCCCGCGTCTCATCTCCCCCAGTGCTGCCCATGTGTCACGCTTCTCTCTTAGTGGTGTGGGCGTTGAGTATAGGGTGTGATGAGTTTGTGTAGGGGTGTTACTCTGTTCGGGTCGATTTGTAC
>NW_017817877.1:0-227 GCF_001891065.2 Hippocampus comes
GCAAGCTGGTCGACCTCATGGTGACCACCGATGAAGAAAAGGAGGCCGCCATTGCCAAGGCCACCGTCACCCTCGAGGCTACGGAACGTCAATTGTGCGACGTAGAGCTCCTCATGAACGGAGGCTTCTCCCCGCTCGAGGGATTCATGGACGAGGAAACATACAAGTACGTCGTTGACAACGTCGCCCTCCCCGACGGCACCGTGTTCGGCCTGCCCGTCGTCTAC
>NW_017817879.1:0-227 GCF_001891065.2 Hippocampus comes
GCCAAAAATACGACCAGCCTAAGAACCTGTGCCACAACTCGTGCGTTTAACGTTTATTTTGGAGACCGCTGCTGCCAAAGTTGCCGTCCACCGGGATAACGAATAACTTCCGCGCCATAGCCGTTGTCAGGCATGCTCATTCGGCAGCGCATGAGGTATTTCCTCGCCTTTTTTGGCAGTCGTCAAAACGCGTCCCAATTGATGTCCTCTTCGCCCTCGGCGGCCAC
>NW_017817881.1:0-227 GCF_001891065.2 Hippocampus comes
GCTCCGCGCCAATCCGCTCGGCATTTATGTCCATACCCTCAACTGGGGACAGGACCTTGTCACAGGAGAATGATCCCCATGTTTCGCTTTATCCTCGCCACATCCGCACTCGCGCTGACAACGGCTTGCGCAACGACTGAACTGGAGCCCATCGACTCCAGCGCCTTCGTCGCCGCGATGCCGATCGAAGATGACACCGAATATCCCGTCGAAATCGTAGAGACCGC